>NC_142841.1:30000000-30303030 GCF_061612785.1 Hesperophylax consimilis
AACGGCATTTTACAACGAAATCTTTCGGAAAATTACTAAAAAATTCTACCAATTCTTCTCGTTTGGCAAATATTTAACATAAGTGGGGGATTATAACAGTTCCTACCTAGTAAGTAGAGATTCCTTGGAGAAAATATACTGTGAGAGCTTCAGTCAAAGCTAAGGATGTTTACCTTCGAATGTCGTTCCACGAAGCATTAAGCAGTCACGCTTACAACCTCGCTAATGATAAAATTAGTACGCCAATACTTGCTAAAGTGCTTCTAATTACCCATCATCTAACTGAGCAAGCCGCTGGCTTACAAAATAAAGACACTTCACAAAAAAACACCAACTAGCCATCACTATATTTCTCCGCAATGAGGAATGTCATTCAACTTTTTTACAACAAAAATCGGTATTCACCGTCCAGTTGGATTTGAAGTGTAACAAACTCAATGCGATTTTGAAATCAGACGAAGACCTTTTTTATTTTACATTAACTTCTCACAGAAGGCCCTGAGGAAAATAATTTCCCTCAGCGCCTATGTCATCATCTCTGGGATGCTGTGTGGAGGGTATTTTTAGGAGAGGTAGGAGTATATATGGGTTTTGAAGAGACCCATGTTGTAGGAGGGAGGAAACACAGAGGCCGGCAAATTTTTCCACAGACGTTGGTAATCAATCTATCGACATTTCTTCGCGATAGCGTCCCGATTCAAAAAAGCCAAAAGGTTGTTTTTTCAATAATTTTTCAAATTGATTTAATTATTAATCTTAAAATTTAATATCCTCCTCAGATTCGGGCGTTGGTTGGCCAACGTTAATATTTATAATCATTCATCTCAAGCATGCGAGTATATCTCCTAGTCTAACTTTCAACATGAAAAAACGCCTGAAATATTTTTTCACAATCAATAAACTGCACCACAAACAAATGCATAACAATGTCATAGTTAATGTTTTTAGGTAACTAAACATTGTTGATAGTACGTACATTGGCAGGTAAAACATTTTTTGAAATCATATTTAAATGTTCTAAAAGAATTTTCGTTATTTTTTTTTATTTATTTATAAGATTTATTACATTTTATGCTTTTGACTGTCCAACTAGGAAGGATTCCCGTTTTAGGACTTTAAGACTAGATAAAATAAGTATGTTAAAACGAAGATACATTAAAAGATACATAAAAAGATACATAAAGGCGTTCGTGATAAATATGTAATTATCAAATTACATTTTTTAGTAACATTTCGGAATCAGTCCTGCCTAGATCCAACAACCATTTTGTCACTCTTGGACCGAAGGATGACAATTCATACAGTTTCAGCTGAGAGATATTTTAGGACCGAGATATGAGAATATTTTTTGATAAGCCGCTCTGTTGCTTGTTGGAACGGAAAGGTCATTTCTTTCGTTACTTCTGGTTTGATGTTTGTGTTCGACTATTTTCATTTTGTTATTTTTGTGAACATGGATTACTATAGTAATGTATTTTTTCCGATATCATAATACTTTAAAGGTTCGCCAATATTTAATATGAATGTACAGGGGGCCCTTTAGGTGATTTCTCACAAAAAACGGCGGAAAACAAATCATCCAAATATTATTATTATTATTTAATATTGAGTGACTCCAATCTCCGCCTGCGTAGTTAACCGAAATATACATATATATTGAAACGGATGCAGCAGTCTAATTATGAACACTGGGCCGGTGTGGACATTTTAGTTTAGTTTCCCAAGGTCTTCGATAAATTAACGACTTACTGCGACGCTGGTGAAGACATACTTCAATATTTTAAGTCTGCGAGACAAAATCGTTACGAAAAGCCAGAACCGATTAATGTTGTAATTGGTTTAAATCACGGCTAAAAATATTAATATGAGTTAGCGTGGTTTTGCAGAGGAAGGCTAACCAAGTAATAAACACTGAAACATGCTTTTAAACTTGAGTGAAGTTATTTTACATATTTAAATTACACAATTTTTAGAGCTTTTGTCAAATGTATATGTTTTTTTTTATACCGATGCACAAAATGGTTTCCAAAATGATAATAATAAAGATTTTAATTGAGTATCGTTTCTGGCAAATTGAATCAATTTAGAAAGATTCTCGGCTTAGGAATTTTTCTGACTTTTCATAATTTGCTGTATGACAAATCACAGTTTTATATGAATTATGAACCACGGCTCAATATTTAGTATATCGCCTTATTTTATTAGGGTTATTGACATGAATTACGAACTAAGGTATAATTATTATTACTATATATAGTAATTGAATATGGCCTGTCACCATTTTATTTTCAATTTCGGCTTCACCAAGATTTTTTTTTTTCATTCTTAGTTTGTGTATTTAATTATTATAACAGTTTACACTTATCTATTTTGAAACATAATTTTGAATTATGACTGAAGCAACCCTAACCCTGAAACAGCGATCTCTGAAATAATAAAGGTCTCTAAAAATTCAAGTTCAACGCTACTATTTTCAGGTCGCAAACACATTTCAATAAACAGCCATAGAGCTTTTACAAGTTCAAAAGTGTTAGTTAATTTATCAATGGACAACACGCCAAAGCTTTCAATAATACTTGTTTAGTGATAAAATATTGAAATATTTGAAAAAGCAGTATATATGCCGTTATCTGTCTATTTATACAAGAGAAGCGTGTGATAAAATTGACCACAGTCTTCTTTTGTCCAAATTACTAGCTTTGGGAATTCATGGGGATTTATATAGATGGTTAGTCTCCTATCTTAATGGGCGCACTCAGGGATTAACAATAAATGGCTTCATCTCTGAGATTGTAAATATACCCTCAGGTGTGCCCCAAGGATCTCACCTGGGACCGTTACTGTTTACAATTTTCATCAACGACATTATAAAATGTTTTAATTATGCAAATGTTCTACTTTTCGCTGATGATATGAAAAAAATTCCTGCCTGTTAATTCTATAATTGACTGCTTTAAACTACAAGAAGATCTGTATAGGCTTAACGGTTATTGTATCCTTAATCGTCTCAACATGAACACTTCTAAATTGTATGTAATTACCTTCACTAGAAATAAAATTAAATTTGACCATAATTATCATATAGCTGGCCAACTACTCAAAAAAGTTACACAAATTCGTGATCTAGGTGTTATACTTGACAGTTGACTTACATTTGAGGTTCATATTGATATGATTGTTAAGAAAGCTCTTAGAATGCTAGGATTCTTATTCCGTATTGGAAAAGAATTTAATAATATCATAACACTTAAAATATTGTATTTTTCTTATGTTCGCAGTCATCTTGAATTCGCTTCTCCCATATGGAATCCTCAATATAATATTTACATAAATCGCATTGAAGCCATCCAACGAAAATTTGTCCATCATTTAAATCTCAAATTAAATTCAAACTTTGACGTAAACAGCTCGATGGACCTTTATGGACCTAAGCCACTAAAAACTAGAAGAGACTCCGCAGATATAATATATCTCCATAAAATTATCAATGGCTTTATTGATTGTTCTCCCCTTCTGTCTGAAATTAATTTTAGAGTCCCGAGCGTTAGAACTAGAGAAAAATCACTTTTTCATCTCCATAAATGTTCTGCTAATATCAGACAAAATGCGTTTATATTCAGAGCCTGTAGTATATTTAATAAGAATTTTAATGATATGGACATATTCACATGTAATTTAAGAACCTTTAAAAGATATGTAATGACTAACATTAAATAATTTTAAATATTCTACTGGAAGTTATCATGTTGTTGCTTTGAATCTTTTCCAGTTACTTACCTTTCAATTTATACTCATGTGTTCAATTTAGTTGTAGGTATACATTTATTATTATTGCTATTGTTTGGTGCTTTTATTGATTGTTGCTGTGTTGAAATTTTAAAATACATTATGTTTTGAATTTTAGCTGGTTATTAGTATATCAGTTAACTTTAAATTTTTGAAATTATTATTTATTAGTATATCAGTTAACATCATATTTTTGAAATTTAGATGGTTATTAGTATATCAGTTAACTTTATTTTTTTATTTATTTGTGTTCTTACGTCTTCTATTATTTTTTATTTATTATTTACAATATTGTATTTATTGTTAATCTCACAGGCCACGGGTACAGAACCCTTAATTTTTTTTTTAATATTTTTTATTATTATTATAATTTTAAGTGAAAATCTGTTATTGGATTTTATCTTTATTATTTAGTTTATTCTTATATATGTAAATAATCTGTTGATTTGGTTGCGTGTCGTATCTTGTGATTGTCCTTTTTTATTTAACTTTATTCAAGCCTAAACTCTTTCACTTTTTCATTTTATAATCTCGATGTGTAGAGCCTTTTACATTATCTTTTTCTGTCTGTGCCACCTTTTATATTAAATCTTTTTGTCTATGGCACGTCATAGTGTAATATTGTCATTAATTTCGCATCTATAATATCTTGTGTCTGTATTCACGTCAAACATTGGTGTTTTGTTTTATATAGTTTGTTGTGATCGAGATCTTTTGTTTTATTCTTATTAGCATTCAATTTTACATTACCAGTATCACCCAACTCTCGCTTCTCTCTCTCGGTTTAATGTCTACCCTCTTCTGTGTTACATATTAAACATATTAACCAAAAACACAAGTGTTTTTAATGAGAAGCGAACCTCCATCTATCTCAACGGCAAGCCAATCCTTGTCGTGATACGAAAGAAGCCTACACGAGCCGATCAGCCTTACAAACTGACTGGAGGCTTCTGGACTCCACACGAGGACGCTGCTCAGATTTTCCCAAATAAATAAAATAGAAGAGGTGTAGTTTTTGATTTTTATACAAATCTGCAGTCTTCTTTCGAGATTGGTGAAAATTCGCACACATGACCTTCAAAACAAGAGGAAGGTCACTGTATACATGAAAGATACCACCCCACCCCATTTCCTACTCCTCAAAGGAGAATGTTGATACTTCTTAATGAAATTTTGCATTTGTGATTCAAAAAACTCTGTGTAAAGCCCGGGCAACTACGGGTACTTCAGCTAGTCAACATAATATAATATACATGTGTATAGTAAAAAAAAATCAGGGGAAACAATTTTAGTAACATATTTGTGGACTTTCTGCGAAACGCTCCACATATTGGTTGATATAAAAGTTAAATAAACTTAATCATCTTCCTTTTCTAAAGCTTGGCAAAAGAGTAAATCACTCCTGTTTTTTTTCGACCTCCATTTCTTCAGCAATTTCTGTATGAGCAACAATAATTTATTGTGAAAATATGTTTTCGTACAAAGAGGCTCTACGGTCCAAACGTGTTGTTGCTGTGAACACGAAATGATTTCTCATTGGTTATGATTTGTGGTTTTTTAGGTATTATGCCGTGTTGCGCCTTATTCTTTAACCAAGGTTTCTTACGGCGCACAGTGGCTTAAATTTGAACGCTGGCGCGACATTGACCCCAGATCGGCATGTTCCCGAAATGATTTTTTTTTTACCAATGTATTCTCAGTTAATCACTGACATTAAAAAAACCATTGAAAATAACATCTGAAGCTTACTTACTCGGTAATTACGCACAGAACTGAGATGTTCGGGCGCGCAACTATGCTGCTGTATCTAGGCGAGTTTGAAGGCGTGCGGAATCAGGTTGTTTGTGTACTTGTTTCACAAAAAAAGTATTTTTAAAAATTACTTGACATATTCTTTAAGATACGTGCTTTATTTAAATAACTGAAAAATATATTTTTTTCATAAATTATAACTGTTGCCTTGGTTCAAAGTTTACCTTTTTTCCAATTTTTTTTACCAAAGTTTTGCCTTTAATGGAGTAGGAATAAAAATTTTCACAAGTCTTCACGCTAATTTTAATAGGATATTATTGCTGTGTCTTTTTTGTAAACGGACAAAAAAAATCACCACCAATTTTAGCCAGCCACTCCAGTAATTGCATTTTTAAGAAATGATTGTACTTAATTTTCGTCAATTTTTTTCAGAATCCTATATTTGACACCGATATGTCAAAGAAAGATCAACTGTATGTAATATTTAGTTCTTCGTACCGTTAGAATAAAATTAAAGTTATTCCCAATTGTTCAATGTCAATTTAAATTAACATTTGAAACTCAATTATTATGTAATTGGTCGCAGAACAGGGATAAACTGATATTCGGGCGCGCAACTATGCTGCTGTATCTAGGCGAGTTAGAAGGTGTGCGAAATCAGTTTGTTTGTGTACTTGTTTTGGAAAAAAAAGTATTTTAAAATTTTTTTTGAGATATTCTTTAAGATACGTGCTTTATTTAAATAACTGAAAAATATAATTTTTCCATAAATTATAACTGTTGCCTTGGTTCAAAGCTTACCTTTTTTTCCAATTTTTTTTACCAAAGTTTTGCCTTTAATGGAGTAGGAATAAAAATCTTCACAAGTCTTCACGCTAATTTTAATAGGATATTATTGCTGTGTCTTTTTTGTACACGGACAAAAAAAATCACCACCAATTTTAGCCAGCCACTCCAGTAATTGCATTTTTAAGAAATGATTGTACTTAATTTTCGTCAATTTTTTTCAGAATCCTATATTTGACTCCGATATGTCAAAGAAAGATCAACTGTATGTAATATTTAGTTCTTCGTACCGTTAGAATAAAATTAAAGTTATTCCCAATTATTCACTGTCAATTTAAATTAACATCTGAAACTCAATTATTATGTAATTAGTCGCAGAACAGGGGAACACTGATATTCGGGCGCGCAACTATGCTGCTGTATCTAGGCGAGTTTAAAGGCGTTCGAAATCGGGTTGTTTGTGAACTTATTATACAAAAAAGTACTTTTAAAAATCACTTGAGATATTCTTTAAGATACGTGCTTTATTTAAGTAACTGAAAAAAAACTTTTTTTCATAAATTATAACTGTTGCCTTGGTTCAAAGTTTAGCTTTTTTTCCATTTTTTTTCCTTTAATGGAGTAGGAATAAAAATCTTCACTAGTCTTCACGCTAATTTTAATAGGATATTATTGCTTTGTCTTTTTTGCTCACGGAAAAAAAATCACCACCAACTTAAGCCAGCCACTCCAGTAATTGCATTTTTAAGAAATTATTGTACTTAATTTTCATAAAATACAAACTTAGCGCCCAAGTTACACGCTACTTTTTATAAAAGCATTAAAATTATTATCAACATTTCAACTAATAAGAATTAACAAAAAATAAGTGGTATTTCTTATTAATACTTAAAAAAACATCAATGGTGCCAAATAGTCGAACGCCGAGAGCGATGTCGCGCCAAATCATTAAAATTGGCCACTGTGCGGCGTTACGATGTCTATCATCAGGGCAGATGAAATTGACTGTAATTCTATCCGGCAACCGGACAACTCAACACAATGAAAGTGATAAAACAAACACTAGGTTAAATATGTTATTTATTTTTTCATCGCTATTAATGATTTTATATAACTTTTTTGTAAAGATGAGTTGAATTGCCATTGTGTTGAAATATCATGGAACCATTTTATCCGAAACGTTGGCTAAAGAAGGAGGTAGTACATCACGAAATATTACTCCAAAAATAAATTAGGATGATTTATATTGAAGTGAAACTTCTTTACGCGCGTCATGCAATTTCGAGGACCGGAGTAAAACCGACTCATGACCGAAACGAAAATGCGGGTACCCCCACCACCGATTAAAGTTCATTTGATCTAGTCAAAGTTTTGAAGTAACATATAAATGCTTCTTAGCTCATCCCGACAACTGGCGTTGGTGGTGTAATGGTCAGCATAGTTGCCTTCCAAGCAGTTGATCCGAGTTCGATTCTCGGCCATCGCACATTATTTTTTTGTTTTTAACGCCTTTTTCATTCAATATCTTATTTTTTAGTAGGTCAGAACATTTTTTAAAAGAAAATAATATTGCAAAATAATAAAAACACTTATCTCACTGTGATAAAACATTACTCCGCTAGAGCGCGCTTTGCGTTATTGTGTTGGATTAAAATTATTATCTAATCCGTATATTATGATAATTGTATTACATTTATTTAATTAATTTATTTATTTTGATAATATGTAATAATTTACAGAAAAAAAAATTAAAACTATCTCCCTCTGATAAAATATCCGTTCGCTAGAGCGCACTACGCGATCTTGTGTGGGATTCTATTTCTGTACATTGTACATTATTTTTAAAAATATATTATATTTTGGGTGTGATGTAGGTAACATTATAAAACATAACAAGCTCTCATATTTTCAGAACCTACATAATATAATCAATTTATGCGGCTTTGCTTACAGTTGGTGCTCAGCGTGGTTGGCTTTCAATCAGTTAAGCGAGGTTCGATTCTCGGCTGTGGCATTTTTGAAGTGAAACCTTGTTGAGGTGGGGGAGCCGCTCACGAACGTTCTCTCTCTTCTCTTCTTTCCTCTCTCTCAGACACCAGCGAACTGCGCCACGCCAAGCATCAGCTGAAACTAGAAGTTTCACTTCTGTCTTGCGTAGGCTTGACACACCCACTTTTTTTTATTTATTGGTTGGCTTCATTCTGCAGATTAACGTTCAGGTATATTGAGTATTTAGTATGTGTTGGATCTCTGTTTGATGGAAACATGCGCGCCGCGGAATGCGTAGTGACATCTGTTGGGGAGTAACAGAACTAATAAACTATCTACAAGCAAATATTATTATTATTTGAGAGGTGATGTTATTAATTCATTATAACTGATTATTTTGTTATTATTTTTCATTAATTTTCGCCTCATGTAGATATTAAACTAATTGAATTAATTATTCAATTATAAAAAATGCTTAATTGAGTCTCTATCAATGAGGTTATACGAAAACAAATCACGCATTCTTTTTTTGTGAATACTGCACAAGACTCCCAACTGCTCCCAACCGTCTGGAGCCAGTGAGATTATGGCATCCCCAATTTGGGTATTAGGGTGGAGGTTATTAGGGGAAGAAGATGGGAAGGAGAAGGTGGGGAGTACATGGCTATTCAGATATGGTCACTAAACACGCCTAAAGTCATTTCAAACAACGTTTCAATTATTAATGTTAGACTTACACCAGGGCGATACTGAGAATATCTTCCACTTTAGAACGTGCCGCAAGTATACTATATTTTTTTCAAATAAATTAATTGTGAAATAACACAAATGAATCAAATAATATTTACTTGCGCGCCGGGATTTGAACCCGCGACTTTCGGCTTGCTAGTCGAGAGCCTTACCCCTCGACCACGGATGCCGTATTACTAAGTATGTACATCATTTTTACCAAAAACTGACATTTTATTTGTAAAATGCAAATACCTACGTGTTGATCATAAGAGTATCGATTCCAATATTCTGATTACAATATGAAAAAAAAATGCAAAAGTTTCAATGACTTCAAAATATTAATGTAAAGCTATTAGGGTTTTCATTCCATCGCCAGTAAAATAATATTTAATGTGTTGACCTAATTATTAATGAGATGATTTATGTCGACACTGTGGCATCCACAATTTGCAGTATGCTGTAAAGCTAGAGAAAGTTTGCAGGGGGAAAAAACGGTAAATAGAAACGTTGTTGGCTATACAGGTCTGGTCAATAAACACAGCTAAAGCCATTTTAAGCAGCCTTTCGATTCTGAATAGTTGTCTTCATTAAGGATAGGATGAACCACACCGGAAAGTGCCACGAATATACCTATGCATTAATATTTTACCTAATTTATTTGATAAACCCTCAACGAATTTATAAATTAAATTAGAATGTTAATATATGCATATATATATATACATATATTATGTATAAATTAAAAACTAGTTTCCTGTCAGTGGCTAAGTTGGCATCGCGTCTGGCATCGCAGTTTTCTACCACGAAACAAGCAACATTTTCCGCTAACGTTAGTGTGAGATTTTCAAATTATTGACGGGTTATTTGTACCCCGGGAGTGTGTATCATACTTTAAAAAAAAAAAAAGTATATAATCGGACCTTAAGATGAAGCTACAAGCCAAAAATGTGTATATTCTTGATATACCTTATATCGTAGGTAATAGGCATTAAAATCGCTTGACAAACGGAGTCTAGAAACGTTCGATTTCAAGCCAAAAACTGTTTTTTATTTATTTTGTAAATAATTTTATAAGAAAGCAAAAAAGTTAATCAATTGAAACTGTCACAGATAATTTTGGCTATAATACAGTATTTTTTAAAGTTGTTTCCATTATGCGTTCATACATTTCTATTGAAAAAACATTTTTTTTAGTAATTTGCATTTATATTTTTTATTGAGTAATTTATTTTTTTTATTTGTAATCTAATCAAGCGAAACGTTAGGAAAATTTTCAATTTATCTAAAACATATTTTTTGGTATTCATAATGTACACTAATTCGTTATAAAGATTAATCAAAATAATGATTTGGTATTAAGCTTCGCCTTAACTACTCGGATTGTAACGATTGAAACCGGTTGGTGTGTCAGCATAAAAAAGTGACACAAACGAATGACAGTAACATAGTAATGTTACATCACGGAAATTAATTTTATTTGCGATATAATTCAGCTTTTAATTTCCTATTTTTATTTTTTTTAATACCTGTCAGTAATTTTGTGTCAGCCCTGACGTGAGTTCAATGCCCCCAACATCCAGCGGTCACCCGCTATAATATTCTTCTCTCCTGATAACTTAATTGGAGGCCATCGCCCCAATGACTGTAGTATATAATACCGACTACTCGCTTGTCGACTGCGAAGAGAGTAAATACATTATAAGAGTGTAGTTGTGTACCTACACGTACAGATTGCAGAGATATAATACGATATATATAATACCTATACAGTCTACACACGACAAAGCTATACCTACTAATATTGAATGGGTTATTGCTGGGCAAGGTATATCGGTGTAATTGGCGAAAGAAGTGATCGTCCTGCTTTCGTTTGTACAAGAGTTAGAGAGAGAATTTCTTTATACGAGGAAAGTCCTGGTGTACAAATATAGACTGAGGAATGAGAGATAAGAAAACAGACCGTCTAGTAGCTTGATAATTATGTACCTAGCTTATATGATTTAAAACCATTTTTTTTTCAAATCGGTTTCTCTTTATTACAGAAGTATCTTCAGTTCAGTAGATTTATGATACTTGTTGTAGAGAATTTCAGAAAAAATCACGGGATATTATAATTATAACCGGATTCGTGAAGCTACAAGATTTTTTTTAATAGATCAGGATCCATACCTTTCAAAAACAAATACTGAATTTTAATTATTGAAGACAATATTAGAAATTCTTCAACGAATATTTGAAACAGAAAAATCAGAAAAAGATACGGTCACATCTAGGACTCGAACCCTGGACCCTTGCCTTGCCGGAGCACCGCTTTACCAACTGAGCTAATGGGACCCTATCTTCTTCGGTCATATTTAACTGTATCACCACAGTGCCCCGGCAAGGCAAGGGTCCTGAGTCCTAGAAGTGACCGTATCTTCTTCTGATTTTTTTTGTTTCAAATATTCGTTGAGGAATTTCTAATATTGTCTTCAATAATTAAATATTATAATTTGAGGTTTTACTCATTTAGTTATTCCATAATATAAAAGAATAATTATTGCTTTTAATTATTTGTTATCCTTTATGCTACGCATAAAACCTTGTCTTATAAACATTACTTTATCATTAAAAAAATTATATTAATTTTTTTGACAAATTAGAGAGACGATCATAAATTTACCCTGTGAATGAAAACCTTCAGTAAACTTAGTTGCCTAATAATTTTCACTTTCTTGAAAAAGGAAAAGTGATGGCCCTTGAAAAATCACAAATTTACACTTTACTTTTCAAGATTAACCCTAAGAAACATGAACAAAATAAATACATATTTCAAATATAAAATAATTCATTAAAATAGTTCACTAAAGCAGATTTCACACAAAGCTAACGCAAAGACAACCGAAATTATTATTTTCGAAAAATATAGTTTTCTGCGTAAAATAAAATCGAACTCGTAGTCAAACTAAAAGTATTGGATCTCTAAAAGTAGAAGGTACGAAATTTTTAAAACCATTTTTCGACCCACCCACATGAACATTTCAGTGCTATGGTGTCTTATTCATAAGACGGTAAGCAAACTCAGAACATCTCCAGAAACAATGCCGATAAGTCCAACATAGTTTAAAAAGTTATAAGGTATCTTTCTAAATTTGGTCATTTGGTAGAGTGTACGGCGTTTCTGGCCAACATACCGGCACGCGTAAATTGAGAATAATTTTAAACGCATATGGCAAGCTAATGGTCTTTCATCTAAACCATTTAGATATCGACAACGTTCATCCATTAGATTTACGACAAAACCGCATTGGGGCCGTGGATGGCCGGGAACCAATAATGCCGCCATTTTGGAGCGGTCGCTACACCTGAAATAACAAATTGGCGGGAAAGCCGATACATGCAGTAGGGATGCGCGGGAAATCGCCAGTTTCGATATTTTATTACATAATTATTATTACGGTGATTAAATAAATCATGTTTAGGAGTCAATAGCGTAAAAGCGTCTACAACAGATAAACAGGTAAATCAATGTGAAGATTGAACAAATATTTCTACTATACACTGCGTTCAAGAATCGGATTCATTAACCCATTATTTATGTACTCGTATATGCCCTCGAATCAAATGTGTAATAATTACATATTTCCATTTTCCCATTTCTTCAACAAAATATATTTTTTCTATATTTACCTTTCATGGTAGGTACTGCAGTTTGTTGAAAAATCAGTTAACAGTTGTAGAAAGGTTCATATAATTATTTAATGTTTTTGGCCTCTAGACCAGAGGTTCCCAAACTTTTTTGTGTCGTAGACCCTTTGCCATGTTTTTCTGTTTTTGGTAGACCCCCTACTTACCGGATATTGATTTTTTGTAAATTTCTAACTGTAGTGAAGTTTAGTGTTAAAAACTTAAAGTAAAAACACATGTTCATTTTATACATTTATTAATTGAATTTAAATTATAACTACTTAAAATAAAATTTTGTATCTGTTACATAAAATAAACGTAACATAAAATAAACTAAGCAATAAGTAAATGTTTTTAGTGGGAAGGATGAACCGCGTAAATTTTGTAAGGTTTAATCTTAAGTCTCCTCGGCTAATGATGTCCAGTCTGTTTCTTTTTTTCGTTAGGAGATTGGTAACAGCGCTGAACCCCCTTTCCACTAGGTATGACGATGCAAAGGAAATAAAAAATTTCCGCGCTATATGCCATAATACGGGATAAGTAACGAGTATGTTTTTTTGCAGCCAGAAGTGCTGATATCCGTGCTTAAACTGAACCTTCAGTTCTTCGTTTGTACTTATTTCTGTCAGTTCCTCTTGTTTTATGACATTCGTTTCTTCTATGTCACCATATGGGTTAATTATCCACGGTGGTATTACCATAGTCAAAAAATCCTCAAACCTAGTTTCAAAATCTGAATAGAGGGCAGTTGTATAGAGCAATGGGTCGTTTTGCAAATAATTACACAAGAACCTTTCAATATCAGAACTCATTTCATCAATACGTCTTTCAACAGTATTGTTGCTTAAGGGAATTCTTTTAATGATATCAGATGCAGGTTTGTGTAAAACAGTTTTTAAAACCTCTTCAGCGGCTGGCAAAATTAACTTCTCTCCGATAGTATGCGGTTTTCCGGATTTTGCTATAAGTAGCAAGATATTGTAAGACGCCCGCAAACCATCATCGTTTCTTTGTGACGTCGAAGCGAACATTCTGTCCAGCGTAGGTCTCTTCTGAAGTTTATCTTTGAGTGTTTGAAAGTATTTCAAATCTGTATCTGTTTTATCAGGGTGACATCTTCTCAAATGATCCTGCAGCTTAGATGGTTTCATAGCGTCATTGCCCAAAACTTTGTTGCATAAAAGGCACATAGGCAATTGTTTGTCCGACAATGATGGAATAAAGCCAAGCTTCAGATAATCAACACT
This sequence comes from Hesperophylax consimilis, assembly GCF_061612785.1. Lineage (NCBI taxonomy): Eukaryota > Metazoa > Arthropoda > Insecta > Trichoptera > Limnephilidae > Hesperophylax > Hesperophylax consimilis. The sequence goes on from NC_142841.1 coordinate 30,013,959, forward strand.
GTACTGTCTACATTTCTTTTTAGATTCGAACATGGCATCAATCATCTGTGGGCAAGATTAATCTATTTAAATAAGACATAAAGTCCAGCAGCTGTATATTAAAAAATCAAAGTCAAATTAAAATTGTATGGTCTTAGATTTTATGGCAGGCATAGGCGTACAGCCATTATAAATTAATGTGAGAAGGGGAATGTTATGAATGTTACTTAAGGTTTTGGTATGATGGAACTTTAAGGAAATTTGAAAGTAACATGACAAAAAATGTTAAAATAAAATATTATACAACGAATAATAATAACATTTTTTTATGCTATTTATCTCTACGTACATTCGACTGTCATGTGTAAAAGTTCACTGGTTCCACTTTATCAATAATACAAAATTTAAATTTTAATATGGAGAAGTATGTAGAGTGCAATATCCATAATCCGAACCTCGTTTGTGTGTTAATAATAAAATACATTCTTAATATGTATATACAGTTGTCTTTTTTTAGATTTTTCCGAAAACATTCCATAATCCGAACTTTTCGGTAATTAGTTCGGATTACGGAGATTGCACTGTAATTATAAGACCGATTGCTAAAACTTTGAAAAAGAAACCATTGAGGAGTACTCGTATAATTTTGCAGTATTTGAATATTAAACTACTAATAACTGAAGTCATGATCGGCGTAATTTATCTATCTTTGCTAAGTACGAGTACAAAACTAAAATTTAATAAAAAATAATGTACTTACTTTTCTCCGGCACTCTCAAACAAAACAACACTGATTCACTATAATTTGTGTGATAAACTACCAGTTTACATTTTTAAAAATATTTTCTTAGCACTTTCCTTTTCAAGATTCAGGAAACGAATAAACGTATTTGTCTCACATTCGTATTTATAGAGTGACGAATTGAACATACTGGTATATCATTATGTGCAGGTTTTTACAAGTTCAAAATGTATTGCAACCACAAAGCGAATGCCTACATCCTACAACTTACACAATTTTATAAACATATATAATAATTTTTTTTACTTCATGGGTACTTTTATAAATAATGTATATGTCTTAATATTATAAGATAGTATAATGTAAGTAAAAAGTTACTATGAGTGTATGTTGAGATCCACTATCGTGGACCCCCATTTTCATTTCATGGACCCCCAATTTTTTTTTTCTCTGACGTAGACCCCTTGCAGGTTGTCATAGACCCCTGGGGGTCGATATAGACCACTTTGGGAATCACTGCTCTAGACCTTAAATTCCCACCACACTTCACAAACTCAATTATTATGTTTTTTTTATTTGTTTTTGGGGTGTTATGCCGTGTTGCGCTAACTCTTTCTTTAGCCAACGTTTCGGACAACATTGCAGTGTCCATCTTTTTGGCCGTGAATATCTTAAATCATATTCAATTATTATGTATTATAAATACGTCTTAAATCAGTTAAAATAATAATTTTCGCGCATACATGTTCACACATTATAGAAACAAAAACAAAAAAAATAAGATGCCTACCTAACTCATCTCTTATATTGTAAACATGACAGTAATTTCCACAATGTTATGTAAAAAGTATTAATAAAAGTATATATTTCTCCAATCATATGAATTTATTGTTATGTATTTGTGTTACATTACTTACTTCATATGAATTAAACCTATCAATTTGACAGTCCTGAAACGGGAAACCTTCCCAGTTGGACAATACAAGATTATTTCTGCAATTGTATTTTTTAGTATCTAATAAATAAATTATATTTATTGTTTTAATATTTTACTCATTGATATAGGTAAATCGACTAAGATATGATTTGAGATTTTCACGGTATTATTTGATTTATTTTTGGGGTATTATGCCTTGTTGCGCTACCTCTTTCTTTAGCCAACGAAATGTTGGCTTAATAAGGAGGTAGCACAACACGCCAGAATACCTCAAAAAATAAATCATATTTAATTAAGTTCAAATATTAATAAGGTTTATGTCCAAATCCACCAGAAAACTTATTTCACGAATCAACCTACCCCCTTCAATTCCAAGCAAATTATTTATTAATCTTCTTCTGTTTAACTATTTTATGTCTAATGGTTTATTAATAATATATAGAGTAGAGTAGAGTAGAGATGGCAGGAGTTCCACTAAAGAACACCAAGGAGTTTGTCTACCTCGGGAGCAAAATAACATGGGACGGTCTCTCTAAGAGCGAGGTCGACAGCCGTATACATCAGGCTAGGCTTACATTCAATAAAAGGTCTAAAATAATAGAATCGAATAATATAGACCTAAAACTGAGAATACTCCACATCAAGACCTATGTATGGAGTATCTTGATGTACGGCTGCGAAACATGGTCCTATCCGAAAGAGATAAACGGAGACTAGAGGCTTTTGAGATGTGGTCCTATAGAAGACTTTTATGAATTTCCTGGAGAGACCATATACAAACAATATTCGGACATATAAAAGCATTCGATATAATTTATAAGCATTGGATGTAATATATTCATATTATATCGATTCACTTTATTTATTGATATTTAAAATCTTCATATTATATCTTATCATCGTATTTATTGATATTTAATATCTTCATATCATATCGATTCACGTATTTATCGATATTGAATATCTTCATATCATATCGATTCACCGTATTTATCGATATTGAATATCTTCATATCATATCGATTAACCGTATTTATCGATATTTCACAATTTTCACATACATCGGTGACCGCAGACAGCTCTGGAGCAGACAGACCTGCGTATATTTTAGTGATGACCTTTTCCAATGTTCGTTCCTTTTACCTCTTCACATTTTGCTTGGGCTAAGTCTACCATTAAGAATTGATTGTTGGAAGAAATTGCCACCTGGCAATAAACCAACCTCCTTACTTGTAATGTAAAATGTAAGGATGGGTATAAAGTTATCTTCTTACTTATAAATGCAGTGTAAATATAATGCGACGCATAAGGTCGGAACGATGAAAAATATTTCATGGTGATACTGAAATAGAATTAAGTAAAAATGACAACCGCAGTGCGGTTTGGCGTTTTGATCTATTCCAAAACCGTTGCGTTTAATCGCCGTGCATGCAGCGAAGGCCGGCTATATCATATCGACGTTGAATCGGCGTATAAGAATCTAACTAGTAAGACCGTGTTAAGTGTTTCTATTCAAAGTAGGCAAAATTAATTTTACAATGTTGGGATAGTTTTAAATACAGGGTTTTCTAATAAGAGGTGTTATTTTGAATAGCCCGCTATTTCGGTAGATGTTACTTTTGAAGCTATCATTTTTTGACAAGTAAAAACTACGCCATTAATAAAAATGGAACGATACACGCTTCAACAACGCATTGAAATTATTAAAATTCACTTGAGTGAATCAAATGCAAATCATCTTGAGTGATGAGGCCCATTTCCACCTCGGTGGCTTCGTTAACAAGCAAAATTGTCGCATCTGGGGCTCGGAAAACCCAAAAATTATTGTTGAAAAGCCTCTCTATCCTCAACGTGTGACTGTTTGGTGCGGTTTATTGTCCGGCGGAGTCATTGGATCTTACTTTTTCGAAAATGAGGCTGGAGCAACAGTTACGGTGAATGGATTGCGCTATCGAGAGATGATTAATGATTTTCTATGGTCAGAATTGGATGGTAATAATTTGGACAACGTTTACTTTCAACGAGACGGCGTTACGTGCCACACAAGCAACGAAACCAATGATCTTTTACGATTGAATATCAAAATAACAACTCTTATTGGAAAATTCTGTACAATGCAAATAATGCGGTATTGTTGAATGTTTCATTTATAGTTATTCGATTACATAATAATATATGCATTCAAGAGTAGTGATATAAAAATTTTCGAAAAAAAAATCAGTTAGTCGATTTTGTTTTACAACGCTAGAGTTGCATTGGTGCTTGTCACTTTTTTTATTTTGTAGATTAGAGAGAAGTAACTATTTTAACTACGCTAGTGAAATTTTTTTATTTTCATCAGTTATATTAACAGGTACACCAAAATGCCTAAAGATAATTAAATAAGAAATAAAAAAATTTCTAAATTTCATGACGGTAGAGTTAATAATAAAAAGTCGTCTTTTCTTCGGATGTTACATTACCATATTTTCTGTTTTAGTAAAGCATTAAGATTATTATTTATTTAACTATGCAGAGCTTTATGCTGAAACATATCATAAATAATTTAAAACAAAATAAAATTATTCAAGTTAAATCTGGGTCCAAAAAGATTTTTGAAAAAGAAAATATTATTAGAAAAATAAATTATGTTTCTAATTGTATGCACAATAAGCCACTTCAGATTTAAAGGCTAATAAATCAATAAGTACTATCGAATAATAACCACATTTTCGATTGAATACAGAAAGACTCGTAGTACGCGAGAATAGCCTTCTAGACATCCATCTGTTCCGTACAAAAATAAAGCTCGCGTCAATCATACAAATAAATAAACCGTCGCTCGCAGCAAGGTGGGCTTTTATCGTAAATAAACCTGAGTTCTACCATCCCGCCTTACAAATACCTTCTGATCTAGTGCAAATGTTCTCAATATTCAATTGAATTTATTCCAAAATCTATAAATTATTAATCAGAAGACGCAAGAGGGTCCCAAATGTCAGAAGCCAATGAGACTATGAAAACACTGTACACGAGAGTCCCAACTGCCGGAAGCCAATAAGAACACTACACAAATGCTAGAAACCAATAAGAATATGAGAATACAGCACAAGAAGGAATTAACTACAAGAAGTCAACGAGACAAGGAGAACACTGCACAAGAGAGACCCAACTGCCGGAAGCCAATTAGACTATGAGAATACAGCACAAGAGAGTCTTAACTGCCAGAAGTCAACGAGACAAAGAGAACACTGCACAAGAGAGTCACAACTGCCGGAAGCCAATAAGAACACTGCACAAATGCTAGAAACCAATAAGAATATGAGAATACAGCACAAGAAGGAATTAACTACAAGAAGTCAACGAGACAAGGAGAACACTGCACAAGAGAGACCCAACTGCCGGAAGCCAATTAGACTATGAGAATACAGCACAAGAGAGTCTTAACTGCCAGAAGTCAACGAGACAAAGAGAACACTGCACAAGAGAGTCACAACTGCCGGAAGCCAATAAGAACACTGCACAAATGCTAGAAACCAATAAGATTATGAGAATACAGCACAAGATATTTCCAAATGCCAGAAACCAATAAGACTATGAGAAAGAAACCAATTAGATTGTGAGATTAATAATAATATTTCAACTCAAGGGCAGTACAATATAGTCCAAACTCCCAGAATCCATTAAGATCAATGGTATTGGAAGAAGGAGATGGGGAATAAGAGGGATGAGAGGTCGACTATTCACCTGGTTACTAAACAAAGTTAATGCCATTTCAAGCAATATTTAGGTTAATAATAAGATTATTTTCAAAAAAATGATGGTATAAGTGATGATAACTAGTAACTACCAGAGTATTAAAAATCTTAGGGATTGCTGCTTTTTATGTTAAAAATACAAAATATCTGTCCTGATGATGGAAACTGTAACGCTGTCCGAAACGTTGGCTAAAAAAGAAGAAGGGCATCACGGCACAGTAATCTAAAAATTGTGCACGATAATATAAAAGTGTCGTCATTTTTGTTTTTCAATAAGTAACTTTGTAAACACCACTATTTGATCAAAAAGAACTGTCACGCTTTAAAACCATTGGTTTCTTCGTTCGGATAAACAAATAATGAAAATTAACTATATGTACTTATTTTTCCATTTTTTAATTAGTTAATTTTCATAATTCGTTTATCCTGACGAAAAAAACATTGATTTTGAAACATGTTAATCATTTTTGATTAAATGGTGGTGTTTACAAAGTTGTGTATTTTATTCAAATTAAAGTATTGTTATTACTCGGGAGGTTTTCTTACTAAACAACCACGGCAACCGGCATAAAAATTGACCCATTACATTAAAGCGGGAAACAATCTTTATTGGCGTGTTAGTAATTTAAATGAGAAAGTCAGGTCTAGACGTCCCATACACAATGGTATAAATCCATAGCATTTTTCAATACGTTCAACGTATCGTTTCTCGCCAGCGCGGTGATTTTATTTTGGTCCATTTAATCACTTTGCGGTTCCAGTCCATTGAGTGCCTTCTGCGTTCCATTGTTAGTGTCTTGACCGGAGTAATTGGAACAATCAAACACACCAAACTAAACTTTGGCGGTGCGTTGTTCACCATGAACGAATACTAAGGACGGGTTGTTTCAGAGAATTTGAACAATTCTGCATATTTAAAAGTTAATTTTCAAGTTTTGTGAAAGGTTTTTTCAAGTTCTGTTATTATTACAGTTTTTTCAAGCAACTAACCCATACTGAAATAATAATAGAACTTGAATAGGACTTTCACAGAACCCGAAAATGAACGATGAAATTTGATGAATTGTTCAAATTGTGTTGTTTCAGAGAATTTGAACAATTCTTCATATTTCAAAGTAATTTTTTAGGTTCTGTGAAAGATTTTTTCAAGTTTTCTTATTATTTTAGTTCTGTCAAGCAACTTACCTATAATCATATAATAACAGAACTTGAATAGAACTTTCGCTTTTCGCACTAATTAATAAAATATCTCTGAAAATATACTAAACACATAGTTCAAATTTTAGGTATTCCTCCGCAATACATTTATGTATTAATTAATTAATTACAGTAAAGTATAAATATTTACCAAGTATATAGCACCGGAGGACGAGGAATTTTTTAGCACTGTATGGAAAGGGTTAATACGAGTTTGTGACGTGGCTAAAACTGTGGCAGGAAAGTTTCGAACGATACAGAGTAGGCCTCCAGTACTGATTTGAAAGAAAACCGTGTCGCCAATTTACATAATGCCTTACCATTCCCAAGACCTTGACAGGCCAATGAAATTGACATCTTGGTCAAAAATACTTTTGGAACTTATTTTTTTTATTACTTTTAAATATTTGATTAATATAGAATACTTATGGAACGCGCACTCACAAAAAGACACTCCTGTCACTTTATTGACTGAGCGTAACGAAGCACTGCTCTTTCGTGTTTCATTAATTTCCCTTTCGAGAAGATGGCCGTTTTTGGTTTAGCAAAGATTATTTTTGAAATCGTAGTATTTATTTGGACTTTCTTGTTCGCATTTTGTTGTAGGTATTGTACTTGCTTACCTGTCTGAATAAAGTTTAAAAAAATTGTAATTGAGATAGCATCCTTTTTATGATTCAAAAAGCCTTACCTAGATGGCTAACTTTCACTAGGTGGCTAACTATGACTAGATGGCTATCTTTGACTGAGCTTTTCAATATTATTGTACATATTTGCCTAAAGAAAGTTTTGAAAAAATTATTTGTCTTTAAGATAGTGACGTTTATTTGGACAAATTGTATGATTGCTTATTTTTTTTTTTTTTAAATGTTACATGCATGTTCTGGTTCATAATTACGTAGTATTTAATTCCAATTTTTTTTCCTAAAAATATTCACATCAATAAATAATCATGAATCATGAGTCATCTGAGCGAATGATCTCATTGAGGTTTGTGTACTGGAGCAGTCATTCCTTAGCTTCATCTGAAGGTCATTCCATCACCGCCCGATCCTCCTGCGCTCCTAATTCTTAACAGCCGCCTTATCATAACAAAACGCACTCGTGAATTTCCATGGACGTATTTATACATTAGGGTGGGCCGCCAATGTATAGAGATTTTTTTCATGGCAATTATTACCACTTTACGAATAACGTTACAATATTTATGTATTTTGAAAGCATAACGGTGACGACTTAGCTATTGTTTTTTTAATTTTTTTTTATTTAATAATATATTTCTTTTATATAAAAACTTAAATATGTTATACTAAAAAAACTAATTACAATAAAAATGTTTTCTTTTTAACGTAACTACCCAATTCAATAGAGAAAAGCGTTTCTCGTGTTTGAGTTGGAGAGTAGTGCCATTACAATATACATTGGATAAAGAAAAGAAAGAAAGTTTTTTATTTATAAAGTAAGAAATAAACAAAATGTATGTATTTTTGTTGTTTGTTTTTGGGGTGTTATGCCGTGTTGCGCTAACTCCTTCTTTAGCCGACGTTTCGGACAGCGTTGCAGTGTCCATCATAAGGGCAGATCCGGTAGATCCGAAGATCCGAAAAAACTTACCAAAATGTATGTAGCATGATAATGTAAATAAATTAAAGAATATATTTATTTACATTTCATATTAATTTAAGAATAGTAGTAAGATAAAAATAATAATCTTACATTTCGATTAATAAGTAGGTAGTAGGTGGTATAAGTACATGTAGTTATTTTATTCATTGGGAGTAAACGGAGCTGATAATATATATAATATTGTATTGTTATATCTTTCTCTGAGATGTCTCAAAGTTCCAATATCACTATTTAAATCTGTTTATTTATTACATTATGTAGATAAAATTATATCTATATAAATAAACATTTAAATGTTCGTTTGTTCAAAATCTTAAATCTCCAAAGTTCTTCACCGATTGCTTTAAAATATTTACACAACATCGCATTAGAATATGAGTGTGTTTTAATATACCTATATTACGTAGCATATCACCTGAGACCTGAAACAGGTAAAAACGTGAACCTATATTTTATATGTCACATGTGAGAGGTTAAAACAAAATTTTCTTGAAAAACTTCTGTTGGAAAAACATATTTTTTTTAAACAACACCATCTGTTGGACATAAAAGCAACATGCGCTTGTTTTTCTATCTGCACAAACACACTGAGCCACAGAAAAGCGTGATGGGGTACAGAAAGTAGCAAATAACATAATAGGAATGAGGTGTATATTATTTTATAATAGGTGTGCTATCATAGATATTAGTTTAAGAGGTTACCCATAGATGACGCATAGCTTTCGGTAATGCAGGGATTGATACCGTAATAATTATTTATTTATTTATTAACGCCCTTTTTTAGGGCTTTTACATCAGAATATTAAGAAATACACATTAATTATTGTACTTAACTGAATTGCTTCATTAACAATATTTTATATTTGTTTAAAGATAAATTTAAGATCTCCACTGACTTGTTATAATTGTTTCCCTCCATTTTTTAAAATGGGACAAAGAAAAAATTCAGGGAATGTTCTACGGAAATGTATATCTTAAAAAGGTGTACAGAAAAGGAATCGACGTGTATCTCCTATGAATAACACTCAGCAACGCCGGGTAAACGTAATCTAGTATATATAGATAGTATAAGACAAAGTCACCATCGCTTTTTATGCACGTTAATGCGCTCAGTTCTTCTAAAATACACAGTGGATTTTGATAGATTTTCACTATAATTTAGAAATTTTTTTCCGGAAGGTTTATATATATATAATACGTGCGTATTATATTTATAGAAAGTTAACAAACAATTACCAACACAAGTAAGGAAGAGATTACAGTTTAGCTTTATCCAGTCCCATCTAAATTATTTAATTGAAATATGTGCAAACAGATACATTACACATTTGAACGACCTACAAATAATACAGGATAAAGTAAAAAAAATTAAAATTATAACCTAGATTCCCCCACCAAAAAAGTAAACCACGAAAAGAAATTACTGAAAATCAGAAAACTGTTCGAATATAACATATGCCAACAACTAAAAATTAACAAAATCCAAAATGGATTTATACATACCAACACAACTTTTATAAAAACATCACAATTTTTTTTAAATGGGACTTTACTCCACACCAGCTAATCAACCATTTAGTTTTTATTTGACCGATGTATGAAGTTTTGCAGGTTTTAATAAATAATCTTTTTTAATTAAAATAACGGCCCACCCTAACGTATACAATGTATACTTGCCATTAATCCGTCAGTGGAGATGGGGCATATGAGATGGAATTATGTAAACACGATATTAACTTACCTCAGATTAAAAAAATATACCGACAAGTACGAAATCATTATTAATAGGCTGCTTACTACTACTTGTAGTACTTAAACTTATGAATATAAGTGACAGAAGAAATAATCTTATATTCTTCTTAATATATAATAAAATCACGTTTCAATGTGTTCGTACACGCCAATCTCCGAAACCGCCCAACCGATTACAATGAAATTTCGTCAATTTGTATATTTGGTTCCAGCTTGAAATATAGGACAGTTTTTTATTTTTTTTTTTTTTTTTTATTTAGTTATTTTTTTAAATAATTAGGTACATTTTTGTATGGCACATGAAAAAAATTATATATATAAAATTAAAACAGATCATTGAAGTCCTCCTCACTAGGAGATCCTGTGCTGAGGGGGACTATATATGTTAGTATACGTTTTCAGCGACTAAAATGATGTTTTTAATATATTAGCTAGTTCTTCTTCCGATATTTCCTTAAGCCGAGATTTGATGTCTTTAATGTAGTTATTTTTCGTTTTCCTTTGTTTGATGTTGAGAGGGAGTTTGTTATATAATTTTTACCCGATAGGTGGCGCTGTTGTCGAGATAAAAAAAAACGTATGACTTTTTTCAGATTTCTCATCCATTATTATACAAAACTAACTGTACCCCGCCACGCGTTGCTGTCCGTTGAACGCGTTGCGTTGCGTTACGTCCAACGGATGGAGCTGTACAAAGAAGCATGATTGTCCAATAGATGGCGCTGTTTTTGAAAAAAACATTTTTACCTCTTTTAGGTCTCAGGTGACATGCTATATAATCCTACACACGCGTATTCGATTGCAAAGTTGTGTCGAAATTTCAAAGCAATCGGGGAAGAACTTTCGTAGATTTAGGATTTTAAACAAACAGTTCCATTTTTAAATATATGTATAGATATTTAGATAGGATGTAAATTATGAGTTAGATTGCCCTGGTATATTAATTTTGATTCACTTCCATATTCCTACCATTTGATAAAGGTTCCCAAGTATGTATTGTCGTGACAATTATACTATGGTTTCATCAATAGATTTTACACCATTGGTAACTCTTATGCTATGTTAGCTGATGTTTTTAATATGCCACTACTGCAAAATTTTTACTAACTAAACATTTTACAGGTGCATGTATTTACAAGGACACTGCATAATAGGGTTTTTTTTTGTTTTTGTGTCTTCTCATTTGCTGAGTTAAATTTGGACTAATATATATATATATATATATATATATATATATATATTATTTTGTCTTTTGTTTTGTTTACTTATATAATCTTAATGTATATTTTTTCGTTTCTTTCTTCTTTCTGTATGGCTATCATGTGTAAATGAAATTAAATAAAAAGCATATAGATTTGGGCTCTAATGAGATAAACCGTAGACGTGTCCGTGTGTCTGAAATGATCTCAATTTCTTCTTAAGCCGGGTAAAATTGATCAATCATTTCAAATACCGAAATACTTTCTTGAATAGAAAATCGATTTCAACGATCTGTCCTCGCTTGCACTCACTTCTGAGCTTCTGAGTTAATAAGGCTTAAATATATAATAAAATAAATATTGCTAATGTTAGATTTGATAAAAATATGCATATATTTAAAAAAATCATTAAATACATCAATTTTTAATCATTGAAAACAATACGAGTAGGTGGGTAAAGTACACAAACTTTGGGAGGTGATTATACATGAGAGTACAAGTAAAAAAGGGTGACAAATTTTCTTTAGAAATTTCAACGTTTTGATGTATTTTTCATGTATAAAAGTTGAATTGTTTGCATGTAGAAAATAATAATCTTCTATGAAAAAATATTTTTTTATGGGTAAAAAAACAACGGAATTTCGAGAAAAGTTTTTTTCTTTTTTACTTCTACAGGAATTGAACCCGCGCCTTCTGATGACCGGTCAGGTGTTCTGGATCACTGAGCTACGTCGGCTTATTCCCAACCCACCAAAAAATTCAATTTGTACAAGTACTTCAATCAACAATTACTGATTTTTATATATTTTTTATTTGTACTCGGGAGATATTTTCAATTTGCGTGGATATTTCAGGCGAGTAATTAATGCTTTTAATTATTTGTTATCCTTTGTGCTATGCATAAAAATCTTGTCTTATATACATTAGTTTATCATTAAAAAAATAATATAAGTACATGAAAAACAAACACTATTGTGTTTCTATTCTAAGTATTGGAGAATGGAGATTCTCCGTTTGAAGGTGTAGATAAGCCTATATGGATGGACCATTTACCTCCAGCATCTGCAGCAAGGTACATAACGAATGAAAGAGTTCATTGTACAGCAGACAGCAGTAGTCAGTAGTCGGTCGACAGTAGACAGCAGACATTAAGACTAAGATAGACCGAGGATTGATGGATTGAGAACGAGTTCCGCAGCAACTGATCGATGATTTGCATCCATTATATTCATCGTCAGCGCGATAATTCGTATTGGTCAGTAAAATCTTCCTGTGAACAACTTGAGAATTAGTCTGTTACAGTACAGATTTACAAACATAGTATTCAATCCGTTGAGATGATCAGCTAAAATTAAACAAATATATTTTTGTATGAATTATGTGCGGCCACCTAAATTCTACTTGTGAAAAAATAAATAAAGCCACTGAACAGATAAAAACGGTTCTATGATAACTCAACACAATGACAGTTCAACACACCTTGTTAAAAAGTGATTTAAGAAACAAATTACCTATAAGAAACGAACAAACTAAACCAGAACTAAAATGACTTATAACAAAAAAAACACATTTTTTATTAGAAAAATATAACTATTATAAGCTTTACTGACACCTCACTTTTGTCGTTTCGTATAAAAATAATTAATCAAAATTTCCGAAAGTTTAATATTATTTTCTCAAATTCTGGTCGGAACCTTTGGCTTCATAGAGGTGTACATTTTATTTATTCTCTGGTTAACTTCTATATTTGAATATAAATTTAAGGACGTGTTGTTTCATAGAACTTATCAAATTTCAATGGTGATTTTCACGTACTGTGAAGGTTCTATCCGATTTCTTTTATTATTTTGTGAAGCAACTGGCCAATAATGATACAATAATAGAACACGAATTGAATGTTCATAGAACTTGAAAATCAACTTTGAAAATTGATGAATTGTTCAAATTCTTTGAAACAACTCGTTTTCAAACACCATTTAGTTCATATTTCTAACTATAACGGTAAGGGAGATAACAAAGATTTCTATGAGACCTTATGAGCTGTTCCGAAAAACGAACAAATTGACTCTACGGGTAATAGCTGTTTGTTCCCAAAACCGAAAAAATTAGCCTGACGACTTAAAAGATCATTCTTTAACCTCTCTACTTTTTTATTATTTCGCGTGGGGTAAGAGGGGACTATTTTATTTTCAAAATTTTTACGAAATCAAAACTTGTCCCATTTAAAATGATTTGTCTGTAGGTTTATTCATACTTTTGATTATTCAATTTATTGAACTCTAATGTGTTGCGTAACTAATTCCAGTGGTTTTTCTTTCATCATACTGTCATGTTAGTCAGTTTTATAACCAACATTAGTTAGTGAACTTTCAGATCAAAAGAGTAATTATATTACTTTGATATTAATTCTTGGACCATCCTGCTATAAGATCTTCTTTCGGTACTGAATTTGGTGGAAAACGATTGAAAAAAAGAGTGTTACCAAATAGATCAGCTATAAAAACAGACCTTTTTTGTCAAGTGATTTTGTTATTATAATAATTTATTTATTGGGGGAAATACAGATACAGACAAAAAAAAACATATATTGGAAAACTCGCCGGCATCTTAACTATTTCTCACAGATTAACATAAGAGCTGTTATATCAACAAGTCTTCAATGAATATGTGTTATTTCACGATTAAATCATTTATTATTTATTTATTAATTAACGCCCTTTTTCGGGGTTTTTACATATGAATATTAAGAAATATACATTATTTATTGTACATGACTGAATTGCTTCATTGACAACATGTTATATGTGTTTAAAGATAAATTGAAGGTGTCCACGGACTTTCTATAATTATTTCCCTACATTAGTATTCTGGGCAAAGCGGAATACATATGGTAGTTAGTCCCAGAATTTATGCACTGAAACAAATCCTGACTTCTAGTATTACGTTGTGGAATCCGGAAGCTTATCAATTCTAGCAATACCGGACTATCAACTAAATCATTAAGAAGTTTATATAGAAATACCAAGTCAGTGAAAATTCTTCTGTCTGACAATCTGAGCATATTCATAGAATTTAACAGAGTGTTAAAATATATTAAAAATAATATAAGGTATTTTTGCGACACGATGCAGAGTGCAAGATACTCTCAGTATCGCCCTGGTGTAAGACCACCGTTCAGTATTGAAAAGATATTGAAATGATCATTTCTTTGGTTTTAGGTTTTCCTCAAGAACTACCAAAAAGTTAGGGATCAACATTATGGTCCGTCCTCATTCCGAAAATTTATACTGAAACTTCCGTCTTTATTAGGTATTAAGTTTTATGATCAACTATCGTATGTAAATAATGAACATTTCAGAAAGGTGAATTGCTTGCTGTTCGAATTCAATATACTTTCATGGCTGTTGAAAATCTGCCGTAAATCACAGTGAGTTCCCAGCGCGGCGCCCGGTACGTTTTCCCGATCCACACATGAATAGTACTGCAAGATGCCTACATAAACAGCGCGCAAGGTATACCTCGCAGTACGGGACACGGGTACTTGTCTGCAGATGTTTCAATAACCGACAAAACTCGACACCGGCAGATCCATAACGTCTATCCGCGTTCGACAGTGGCGTAGTAATAAAAAAATATTGTTAAAAAAACTAAATTAAATTAATTTGTATAAATAATGTATAATGTAAGTCCCATGGACCGACATGATCACCAACACAGAAATTCTTAGGCGGGCTAGAGCAGAGAGAGAACTACTTAGATTAATAAAAATCAGGAAAACTTCATATCTGGGTCATGTACTTCGAGGGGAGAAGTATCACTTGCTCCAGTTAATATTGAAAGGCAAGATAGAGGGTCGCAGAAGGCCTGGTAGGAGACAAATGTCTTGGCTGCGAAATATACGAGAGTAGACCGGCATTAGAAGTGTGGAGGAGCTATTCCGGGCAGCGCAAGACAAAGAGACATTTTCTAGAGTGATCGCCAATGTCGGGGGGACCTGATACGGCACATAAAGAAGAAGAAGAAATAATGTATCAAATCGTCAACCAGCGCCATTTCGACTTTTTAAATTTGAACAGTCTTCGGAAACCACTGATTCTCGGCCAATTAGCGTTGAGCTACATTTTGAAAATGGAATAACGGCTAAATCAACAAGCCAACTTCAAATTTGACAAACCACTGATTCAGCAGCGATTCATTGAAAAAGATTAATTGATTTACCTCGGATTCCGTTTTATTTAAAAGGTTACCTCTAAATGAGTTAAAACAGTGCACAAGTCACGAATAGCAGACCACTTTTTTCAGTACATTTTTTTGAATAAATTGAAAGGTAAGTCAACGGCTGAAAACAAACCGATAGCCAATTTATAGAAAAAAAGTCGGTGTTCGAAGCAAACATAAAATAAATAAATAAAAAACATTAAAATGTTTTTTTTGTAATAAAGCTCTTTAATTCTGTGCATTCTTTTCTACAAAAGTCCAAATGTAACATACCTCTAAAATACATATTATTTTGCGCAGAACAAAATAAAGTAGTTAGTAAAAAAACACGAATATTAGCTACGCAACTGTGGCCATACTGCCTACTTACTACGAATATTTGGTGACCGAATAAATCATCAAAATGATAATTCATCACATCGTTAAAAAGTATATAAAGTCATGGAAAGTGGTGAAACAAAAACTTTATTAACTGGGTTAAGTAGGTTAGGTTAGGTTAGGTAAAAAAAAATTTTTTCATCGCTTTTAATGACTTTATATCACTTTTTAAATGTGTCTTGAATAGTCACTGTGTTGAGTTAGCATGGAACCGAATATTTTATAATATAATTAACATAAATATTTTTTTAACAAATATAGTTTTTTATTTTGTGTATTATTTTAGACTTGGAATTCCTTTAGAATTGAAAGATTGTGATTTCATTACAATCATTGAAATTGTTGAAGCTAAGTGAAAGTTAAAAAAATTTGATCTTATTTTTTTATATAAATTTGTCATCATCAGTTGTATATCCCTGGTGTATTAAAGTTGACAAACTTTTATGTTCCTAGCATTAGATCAATATTCCCTAGTATGTATTATTGTGACAATTATACTACTGTTTCAAGGTGCAATTTTGCTATAAATAAATTGCACACCATTGGTAAAAATCGGGAGAGACTGGTTGAGAGAAACTTTTGATCTTTCTAGCAGGACTATCTCGACTCATCGCCTTACACCGCAAAGCGAAGAATACATTAATTCCGTCACTCCTGAACACACTGATCCTCAGATTCCTACCGACTTCTCTCACCCTGTTCCTTCACAACATTTCCTCTTCTTCGTTACAGCAAATAATTAAATAATTCGGAAACGATTTGTACCTTTTAGGGTGCGCCACTGGCCGCACAGTAACATATTCGGCTCGGTCTAGCATAAAGTAAAACACAGTAAAGCTGGTCGGCACAATCTCACCTGGCTGTTGACATGGTGCCAAGACCGGGCCAGACAAAGGATACGCCAAAAATACGCAGTACGCACGTGTAACGTCATATTACATACAGCACACGGCTGGAAAAACCTACCGCGCAGTTGCTTGAAACACTACAATTCATTGGTGGTGATTTGTTTTGCTGCCAGGGAAACCAAATGTAGTTGTGAGAAAATACCTTTGAACGGAATAGAAATTGATTTAAAATATTCTGATTACAGGACCAGCCCTAACCAAACGGCGCCTAACGATAGTAAAACATCCAGGGCGCTGTATTAGGTGTTAGGTATTATCAGCGCCTTGGTTCATTAGCTCCTTGGCGCCTTGGAAGTCAGCGTCCAGAGTGGTCTGCTCCAAGGACATTATAACACTTTTGAAAAGCTGGTTCTGAAGGACGTAAAAGGTTTCTGATCTTTATTTATTGTTTTTGTGTTTAATTCGTAGAACTCCATTTAATTTTTTTATAAATTTAATTTAGATTAAATTTAATAATATTATTATTAAGTTCTGCAAGTGTTTTAGTTTTTTATTATTGTGACAGCTGTTTCGGCTTACAAGGCCATTTTCAAACTGTTGAAAATGGCCTTGTAAGCCGAAACAGCTGTCACAATAATAAAAAACTAAAACACTTGCAGAACTTAATAATAATATTATCAAATTTAATCTAAATTAAATTTATAAAAAAAAAGTTTCTGATCTTGATATTATATTATAAGCAAATAGAAAAAGGTGGGTTTACAATAACTCGTAATAAGTTGTATTGTTGCATAATGTATGAAAAAATTAAAAAAATAGGTACTTATATTCAAAAGTATTATTTTTATTTGCTTTTGGGGTATTATGCCGTGTTGCGTTATCTCCTTCATTAATGTGCAATAACACATCTGCCGTGATGATGGACACTGTAATGCTGTTCGAAACGTTGGCTAAAGAATAACGTAGCGCAACACGGCATATTACCTCAAAAACAAATAACTATAATATGTGAATCCTGTACGTGAAGGCATGAAAGGTTTATTTAACCACACGGTTACTGTGATTTTAGTGACTATGCTGAATATTTGGTACCTCAGTGACTCACTTTCCGTTTTCTACCAGTTTAAAATATTTTGATGAATTATTTTCAAGATGCTTTGTCCTTTTACCTAATTTGAAGTTGAAGTTTTGGTGAAAAGTTATTTTTTATTGTTTATACACTATCCTAAGTCCCTGGCGCTGTCCGGACTTTACAAAATTTTTTCTAGTTCACATGTAAGCAGTCAATTGCCTCTTATTTTGAACGTCAAGTGTGCAAAATTTCATCAAGAGGTGCTGCTTTAAGGGATGGAAAAAGGAGATGGTAGTTTTTTCGAAATCGCATGTGAACAGTAATCTTCCTCTTGCTTTGAAGGTCAAATTTGCAAAATTTCATCAATCTCAATCTCGAATTAAAACTGTAGACTTGTATAAAAAAATAAACCCATCTACCTACAGACAATTATCTGTATTTTTTTGTATTTATCTGTAATGGTCACCTTACTTGGTCACCAAAGAACTATTTAATGGTATTTTGACAAGGCAATAAATACAATTGTAAAAGTTTCACCTACTTAACATTTACCTATTTCAATATCTTATTAAATCAGATGTCGATACAAACTAAGCCATCCCAGATTAGCATCTTAATGGTGTCATGATATCGCATTTTCATCATGATACTTCAATAAACAATAAACCTGAATTGATATTATCATCCCCTAATCTCTTAAACTCCTTCCAATAGGCGGTACATAGTTAACCTGATGACTGGGATATGATTAACCATAGTTTCAGAGGCCAATAGGAAGAGGAACAAGCCAAACTCCTAAGTCCTTGTTAATCCTGGGCGATCCCGTGTGTCCCATTAGCTCCTACTTGATGCCGGGCAATCAATATTAATGAACGTTTGTGTTGCTAATATTATTCAAGGAGGATGTTAGGGAGATGCCAGTACCAGGAGAAGATAATACGGCGAGATGTATAATATACCCGTATATCCCTTTAAGCAGGTTGGCGTCATAAACACGGATTGAAGGTGTTATGAGTTAGAGGCTCTGTGATAGGCGCAATAGGTCACTTCTCAGGAGTCCCACTAATAAGTAATGCAAATGTGCTTCCTGAAGGTGTAATATCCAGTGAAATCTATTACACAAAAATAACTATAATTTTTTATTTCGATTTGTAGTTATTATCATTATTTTATTGAGAGTAAATTTGAATCATTCAAACCTTAAAACTATGTATTTAAGGCGAAGCTTGGTGTTAAATCACTATTTTGATTAATATGCATAACGAATTGGTGTACATTTTGAATACCAAAAAATATGCTTTATATCAATTGAAAATTTTCCTATCGTTTCGATTGCGTAGAATATAAATAAAAAAATAAATTACTCAATAAAAAATAACTACTATAACTTTAAAAATATAACTACTAAAAAAACATTTTTTCAATAGAAATAGAAGTATGAACGCACAAAGGAAACAACTTTTAAAAAATACAGTATTATAGCTAAGATTATCTGTGACAGTTTCACTTGATTAACTTTTTTGCTTTCTTATAAATTATTTCTAAAATAAATAAAAACCAGATTTGTGCTTGAAATCGAACGTTTCTAGACGCCATTTGTAAAGCGATTTTAATGCCTATTACCTACAACATAAGGTATACCAAGAATATAAACATTTTTGACTTGTAGCTTCCTCTTAACGTACGTAGGTCACACGTCAAACTTCGAAGTAGATGCATGCCACCGCCACAATACCTATAGCTGAATACAGTGCATAGTTCACTCTGGTTTTGATGAAAGCTCAGGACAATTGCATAAAATAGTGAAAAGTTTCGGAGAGTTGCTGAAAACTCAATTTATACCACTGGCCTTTCACTTTGTTGTACATAGAATAATGAATAACACAAGAAGTGCCTTGTGGGCGTGTTTCGTGATCCAAATACTAATCGAGGTTCAAATTTCTAATACAAAACTGTGTTTACGAAATTCAAATGCGATATACGATGTCAGGCGTTTATAAGTGAGACGGGGCGCTCGGCTATTGAGCTAAAAGTAACATTTGTTACTAATTTAAATTTGTGTGAAAGGCACTTCTAGTTTTCTTTATTCTATGGTAATGCGGTACCTACGCACTAATATGAAATACGATATCATTTAGATAAACATATTATTTTCAACATCATTCCTTCGCTATCAACTATGTTGTAGATTATTATTTCCATCCTACAAAATCGATTATCTCAGATCATATATTAAAATTATCGAGAAAAACAATTTGACTGGACACCTTTTGTTTGAGGCAAATATCTCACAAATGACGAATTTATTCTAATAATTGTGTTATACTAAAACCAAAAAACGCCAATCTTTCCAATGTCATTATTTTTTTTTTGCTTCACACCTTTAATAATAAATAAAAAATACATCATACCTTATACCGCACACAGAGTGCAGAGTCGGAATAATCTCATCAATGCTATCAAATTTCGCCTGGCGAACAATTACACCTTCGTTGTATTATAATATTTCATAAACATTATTTTACAATGCCCTACTTTAATAAAACAAAACTCATTTCTAAACACAACATATTGGGTGGTAAAAATACCTTACCGCCCATCGCGGCTACGTGAGACAAATATAAATATAATGGACGCATTTCTTATGTAGATATATTATTGCGAGGTGAGTCACTGAGAATCCCAGTTTGTATCGCTCACCTACGAAATAATGCCTGAATAATGAATCGCAATGGAATGCTTGTGTACAGTGTGGTACAGAATTTATCCTATCATTACAGTAGTTAGTTTACAGATCGCTCAGTTTTGAGTTGACCCAAACAACTTGTAGGTACGAGTACTCGTACTTAGGGTTGTGTATATTTGGTGGACGCGTTATATATACACTTATATATTGTCCTTGTAAAAAAATATTGTCGCAAACAGCGTTTTGTCGTATCGCCAACATAATATTGTAATTCGCTTTAAAAAGTGGTTTAGTATACACTGTACGATACAGCACGGAGAACCCAAAATAGGTTTCGATTATTTTTCCTTTTTTCCCGAACTTTTGGATCCGCGTGTACTCTTCACGCTGTTCACAAGACATTTAACAGGCGATATCATCCCCAAAAAAATTATTATTTCAATTTTTTTTATTTGAAATACATAAATATGACAGATTTACAGAAGAAAAATATATGGTTGTAAAAACTAATCACAATAAAATATTTTCTATTCGTAACTACCCAATTTAATGGAGATAAACGTTTCTCGTATTTGAATTGGGGAGTAGTGCCATTACAGTATACATAAGGTAAAGAAAAGAAAGAAAGTTTTTATTTATAAACAAATTTATACATGTAGCATGATATCAAAAGTATACATAATGAAATAGTCTAATATAGCAGTTACTAAATTAGATACACAGTAAATGTAATTAAATTTAACAATATGGATGTAGTAAAATAAAAATAATATTTTAATATTTCGATTAATAATTAGGTGGTAGGTGGTAAGTACATGGAGTTATTCTATTCAGTTGGAATAAAGCAGAGCTGATAATATAGCAAGAGAAGGTAAATAATTTTTAAATCTTCGGACATGATTTAATCAAAAATTCGACTTTCCGAATATAGTGTATGTGATAACATATATTGAACATTCGATAAGATTGGAAAAGTTATCGAAAAGCGTGTTTGTTCGAAAAATTCTGAATCAACCTGAAGTCCTGTTTTTTCTAGACCACTTTTTTGTATGTCTGTAAATTTATTTGTGTGTTTCGTATCCAG
Source organism: Hesperophylax consimilis (assembly GCF_061612785.1). Classification (NCBI taxonomy): domain Eukaryota; kingdom Metazoa; phylum Arthropoda; class Insecta; order Trichoptera; family Limnephilidae; genus Hesperophylax; species Hesperophylax consimilis. The sequence goes on from NC_142841.1 coordinate 30,035,414, forward strand.
GCAATCCTGTCAAGGTGGTAGCCGTATTTGATAAGTCCTTTCTACCAGAGCGCCTGAACGTTGAGACTGTTGCGACATGTCAATCGGAGTAATGAACATTACACGAAGTAATACTGTTCAAAGAACAACAATGCATATGAGAACTGAGATCGACTATGTTTTGATGATTAAGTGTTTTGAAGATTATATAATATATATTTACTGATGTTTCAACAATTGTCATCATGATTTCTTTTGCAATAATCTCCACAAGCGTGTAACCCTCCATATTATGAAATCGTCTACCTTGTTTTTTACTTCATCGTGATTCAAAATCTTTACCAAACCACTGTTGTACAGCAGCCGTTGGTTTATTATTACGAAACATATTTTTTTATTGGTACTACCACCACAATCGCCAAACACCAGAATCGAACTTATAAAACGTATAATAGTAATCCAAGTCATAATCTTCTTTTTCAAAGGTATTGTATGATTACGAAAAAGTCAGAAGATACAAGAAAGATGACTTCACTTACGATCTCTCTCTGGAACTACTATGTTAAATTTAGATATCACAATTTTTTTCCACAATTGATGTTATTTCTTCGACCACCGTGCAGAAAGCAGCTGTAAATTTGTATGTAATATAAATAAGAATTCCGATGAAGCACTTAATTTTGATTGAGCATTTCAATATCATCTTGCAACAATAGTTTAAGTATTCCTAGTGATGTTTACTAAACAAAAAATAAACACTATTTGATTCCACGCTCCGACTTTGTGATTTGGCCTTACTTCTCTTTTCAGTTTCAGCTTGGCAAGGAGACCGGGCGCCATCAGCCAGCAGCCAGCAGTAACGGTCTGACTGCTAGTCGCTCTCCTCTCTCTAGTGAATGACTCCCACGAACACCCACACAAATTCAAACAACAAACGGACTCATTCGCATAATGATAAAGGTAGAATATGTAGGTACTTAGTTATCGGAACCGACATTCAAGCTTGCCCACCGCTTCGTATACATTCACTTAGAGTAAGTGTATTGTCGTTATTTGTCTTCGGACATTGTCCGTTTATTAACCTTTGTGTAGGAAACAATAAATTTTAACCCTTTGGTACTTTCATCACTTTTGAACAGCTTGCAAAGTTTTCTGTATATTTCAAATGCGCTATTTACATCTTATTTTTTTGATTTTCCGTAAAAAGAAAATACTGTTTTAGAAAATAGAAAAAAATATTTTTCAGGTTTATGCATTTAAAATAAACATTACTATTTTAATATCAAACGTGAAAAATGTTGTTAAAAACGTTTTCCGCATTTTTACATAAATTTTTATTCCAATCATAGAAAAATTGTAAGAACTCGATGGGGAATATTTAAGAAAATTGTAAATCTTGTAAAATAGTAAATCTTAAAATCTTGTGAATCAATTCACATAGGTAAATAATCATTTAATTGAATAAAATTATGTGGGTATCTACTAGAAGGAGATTCACAGATATAACACAAGGACGTGCAATTAAATCTGTCATTACATTTTTCAGTTGCATTACAGTTTTCTACAATGGATGAAATATTATAATGGCTTCAAGAAAAAATAAAAAAAACTACACCAATTAATAAATTCAAAATAGGTTGTAAGAACCACATACAAGATAAATTATAATCTAATTATTAATTTGTAAACAAATATACATATAGGCACAAATTACTAAAATAAAATAAAACATTTTTTAAAAGATTAACGAAACTTCAAAAAGTCGTTATAATTTTATATTTTTCAAGTTTTTTTCCGAATTTATCATAATATATTATAGATATTTTGCAACATTACGGGCGAAGTAACAATGGATCACGTAAACGATTTTTGTTATTTGTTTTTGGGGTGCTATGCCGTGTTGCGCTAACTACGTCTTTAGCCAACGTTTTGGACAACGTTACAGTGTCCATCATCAGGGCAGATGTGTGCCGATGCCTTTTTGAACGTGAAAATCTTAAATCATATTTCACGTAAAAGATATTTTAACACTGCTTTTATGAAAAATTTGCAACAATAAAATAAAACGGATTAGAAATATTTATCACAAATATCAATCACATTTTCACCTTCTTTAACCCAGTGGAGTTCATTTTCAGAGACGAGTGGAATGTTGTAGATAGTAAACTTATTTTGTTGATATAAAGAGAAGATAAAACATATAAAGAGAAGAATAAAACAAATTTAATCAAAAGAATTGCGCATTAAAAGCACACAAGAAATCAATCAATCTTTTCTATTATGCCTTTAACGTAAAACTTTAAAACGAATGCTCATCTCCAGAAATCGCGATCATCAGCCAAAATTAATTTTCTAAAATAGCAAACTATGAAAGCATAATATTTCCATGGCAGAGAAATAATAATAATCATCGTGTCGTTTTAATTTCTTTTACATTGACATTGGCCGGTTTCCAAATATCGGAGATACCTTTCCGCACAAATTAGAAAAATCCCGTGTTTCACTAACGTGCGGATATTTTCTAGCGGAAACCGTTTCTCAGACAAACACCTACAAAACATAATAATTTAAAAGTTAATGTACGAGTAGCTTCGCGGCATACCTAAAACGCACGCGTGATAAACGACCTGCACATTATTAACGTTTTTTTACAGGTGTCAACAAATTTCTCAAAAGTCTAAAGATAATACCTTCGTGTTATTTTTAAAACATGGACTTTATTAATCGGGTAGCATTTTACAGAAACTGCATCATATTTAGATTTAGAATTATTATTTATTATTTTAAGTCCCGTTGGCGTCATGTATCTTTTATCAGGAGATTTTTCAATGTGGATGAGTGTTTCAGGTTAATAATTATTGCTTGTAAAATTATTATTCTTTTTTAATGTGAGTAACGCTTAATAGTCTCAACTGCTTTCAACCTTCTAGAGCCAGTGAGATTAAGGCATCATAAGGCAATTGGGGTATATTGTGAGACTGAAGGTAGTGGGAAAGATAATGGGATGGGGAAGAGAAAGGTGAGGGAGTACCTGTATATAACATTACATATGTATATTACACACATCAATGAAGTAAAATATATCAGGGACCTTGGGGTAAAACTGGATGTTAAATTAAACTTTATCCAACACACTGATGAAATCATTAACAAAGCCAATAAAATGCTGGGATTTATAATTCACATAGCAAAACCCTTCCACAACATAAACACTCTATATTCCCTTTACACCTCATATATTCGCTCGCACTTGGAACACTGTACACCGATCTGGACTCCTTTATACCAAGCCCATATTGAAAGAATAGAAAGAATTAAAAAAAAAATTATACACAAATTAAAAACAAAACTTACACATCTCAAATTATACTGAATCCATTAAATTTCATAATTTTAACTCCCCTCAAACACGACGTCTAATTTTTGATCAAATCTTATTGTTTAAAATCCTAAATAGTGGTCTAGAGTCACCAGAACTTACCAATTTAAAAAAACTTCATATTCCGTCTAGATCAACCCGACAATCTGATTTATTTTATTTACCCTCGTGTAGAACAATTATTCGAAAAAAATCCCCAATTCCTCGTGTATGTGCACAATATAATACAAAATTTGACAGCATTGAAATTTTTAGTAATAACCTATAGAAATAACGATATGAAGTAATGCGTACGATCGATTATTAATATGAGAGCATGGAATGTATCGGGAGCATCTCCTATCCTCTTCCTATATTCCTCTTCTTCTCCCCTTCCTATAACCCTAAATTAATTTTAGGATATTAAAACTTCATTTCCTATGAACTTTAGCATAAGAAACTTCTGTGGCTTGACTTCAGTTCACTTGTATATTTATTATTGTATATTATTTAAAAGCTGTTTGTTTCTTACAAATAAACATTCATATCTTATCACCAAGCACGGCTGAAGCTATTTTAAGTATCGTTTCAATTCTGAATGATGGTCTTACACCAGGGCGGTACTGCTAGTATCTTCCTCTCTGGAATTATACAGGTTATGCTTCTCACGGCAAAAAGCATTATTTCAACGTTTCAAACAGCCTCGAAAAAAATCACAAAAGGTTAAATAAAAAATAATTCATACCAACATTTTAACGCAGAAAAAACTGGAATTATTATTTGAACGAAACCTTCTAGAGTTTCCTTGTAGTTGATAGTTTTCAAATCGTAAAAGTAAGCTTCCCAAAGCTGCAGGTAGGTAGTATTCCACTCTTTAAACTCTTCAATTACTATAATGCACCTTGCAAATCTTTCTAAATAATCTGCCGACTTAGGAGCGGAGCAAATCCACCATTTGATGGATTCAAGCGGGTTGGAGTGGAAACGCAGACGCAATATTCATCCGTTTGAGTAAAGAAAGCTCGTAAAGCTTTTTTTATTTTCTTCCCAGAGACATATTTAAAGCTTTGTGTGCACACTCGTCTGCATAGAGTGGGAGTGATCGTCTGCGATGGAAGCAGGGTGGCCGAAAAGGGGTTCGATGTTTTCACGAATATCGATGTTGTTTTGTGGAAATTTTTGATAATATAATCGTAATGGAAGAAACTTCGATAGAAAGTCAATTTTTGAGATAGGACATTTCAGATACTTTGCTCCGGATCCCGATCTCATGGGTTTGAAACCAGGCAAACGCGAAACTGTTATTTCGATATATATTTCATTATATTTGCGGCCCGTTGCGGGAGGTAGATAAAAAAAAACATCAAAAGACTATCATTCAAATGTATTTTGCGTATTTAGTGACAAGATTTGAATAGTCAGGTAATTTCAACGTTCCTCTAGGCTACCCCTTTTTCCCTACCACTTCCTCGGCCTCACAACACTCCCAATTGGGGATGCCTTAATAAAGCTGGCTCCGTGAAGTTGTGGGGTGATCCTTTATTATTTTTACATAAACAATTATAAAAATGTATCTGTGAGAACATATACGTTTAGACATATGTATTCTCTACAATCTTGTTATTCAGAATAAAAAAGAACAGGAAAATGGCAATAGAATTACAGCCTTCAGTAGTTGTAGCAAAAAATTTTTCAAATAAAATTTATTACATTGTTCTATCGAAAAATCATCATATGTAATCATAACTTAAAACAACAGCACTTTTTAATCTCTTTTTTTGATTGCTTTATAATATTTCATATTTGATAGCAAAATAATGTATTTATTTTATATTCGTTTTATTTTAAGTTAAGCTCACATCTTCGTGTGTGCTAATAATTTTAGAAACATACATGTATACATGATGTTAAGGGACTTGACTTACTTTAACCAGTGCTTCCTGGCAATATTTGGAGTAATAAATGTGAATGAAATTTTAGAATCCGGTAACTATTTTGAAGGTTTTTTTTCTCAAAATTAAGCAAAAAAAAATCTTTCACATTTCATCACTTAGCCTAGTAACCGATCAACCCTTCACCCATATCCTAACTGTCCAATACCTACTGATTTTTCATCAAAAATTGCAAAATTTCGTTTAAATTTTTTACTACAAATAATCACTGGTTGAAATGAGTCAAGTACATCCCTTAACACCCTGTATATAAAAATTATCATTATTTGGCAAAAATAATATTTCTCACTGTCTAAAAAAAATATATTACTGACATGACATATTATATTTCCTGATTATATTGTGTTTGTAAAAAATCCTACGGGCGTTCTATAAATAAACATATAAAATAAAGAAAAACGTCGAAGTAGATGTTTTGTAAACTTAGTTGTTTTCCAGATATCGTTGTGTTGGTACCGCGCCTGAGTGGGTATGGTAAAGGGGAAGTAGGTAGGTGGTAGGTGGGCAATCCACTTATTCCATTCCTTTACCTGCCTAACAGGCGCATTTTCCACTCAGCGATGGAAAGCAGGGACTAAGAATACCGTATGCAGGACTTATGTAAACTGGAGGAAAAGATATTTAGAATGGTTATTACTTTATCTAAAAAATGGGGTATGGTAGCAATACAAAAGAAAAGCTTAATTGCAATTCAATGTTTTTTTCTAAATAGTGATTTAGTATACGTTCACTAAATTATTTGTTTATCTTCAGTTTAGAATAATATTCTTGAAAACGTACGGTTATCAAAGGGGTACTGCAGAATATTTACAGATTTTTAATTCAAAAATAAAATAATTGTATTTATTTTGAAATGGAGTTTTGGATTATAAATTACCAAGGATTTTTTTGTGTATTGTTTTACTAAAATATTTTTTTGACGGCCTCCGTGGTTGAGTAGTTACTGTGTTGAACGTATGTCTGTCGGTATGAAAGAGACAGGCATATCTGAGTGAGACAGCATTGAGAGACGTATAAAAAGGCATGTCTGTTGTAACTCGTCCTCTTTTCAATATCAAGTTCTTATATTGTTCACTTGTACCAATACTTGTACTACCTAAATAAAAACGCATTGTAACGGAGTACCAACATTCTTTCATTACGAATAAATCTGGATAATTGGCACGGCAAATCACCACAGTTACCATCCTTGGTTATGAATTCGAGATCGTGAGTTTAAGTCCAAGATTAATTTGTGTTATTTAGATTAGATTTCAAGTAGAAGATACTTTCAGAATCGCCCTTATGAAAGATCACCATTCAAAATCTAAATTGCTTTAGCCGTATTTTGTGACGAGATATAATTATCCAGGTACTTCTCTATCTTCCTCTATTCCATCTCCTTCTCTTCCCACATATCGTCAGTCTCACAACAAACCCCAATCGGTAAATATGGTCAGTTCAAATAAGGTCTCTCGAATCTGCTTAAACTAGTCTAGTAAAAACTGGAGACCAAAAAAAGCTTGCATTCAAATCTGTTAAGAATCACAAAATAATTATTTAAAGTTTTACAGGATTCCTAACTACGGATTGGACAGGAATATTTTTGAATTTCCCACATGAAGCTGTGACACCGTTTTAGACGTGATTGATAAAAGGTATTATAAGTAGCAGTAATTTACGTTTGTTTAACTGTGAATAATTTACTGGTTATTTCAAGTGTGGGTGGCCGACAAAGCTCTGGCACACGGATTGTCACCTGTCTGTTCGAAAGATGATAATAACATACAATAATAATGGAAATTTATTTTCCAACTCGGATGCCAACAGGGTTACTATATTTATCGGAAACTGATTTTAACACCCGGCTTCGCCAGAGTTTTACCACTTTTTAAAAAAAAAAAAAAAAAAATTATTTTACATACATAACCTTTAAAAAATTTTCAAATAGTTGAATGGATTTAGTATTTCAAATTTCCATAGTCCATTACAGAAATTACTTTGCTTTGAAAAATTATGCAAATATGTTTTTCCTCCTTCATATAATGCCCGCTATCTGAAGGAGGTCCGCTCTTCAAAGCCCTTATTAATAAATCCCTTCCTGCAGCTCCTTCCTTAACCCGCCTCACAACGCCGCCCGACTGGGTAGCAACGTAGTTCTCCTGCCTTTACACTGTACAAACAGGAGCGCACTTGTGAGTGGTCAAAAAAAAAAATAATAGTCAAAGAGAGAGATCGTACGTGACGTCATCGTTCTAATATATATTGCATCGTTCGTTTTCTTACAAGACTTATGAGAAGAATTTTTTTTGTCGATGACGTTCCGACTTCGTTGTCTCCCTTACTGTCACAGTGAGAAATATTATCTAAACGGTGTTTGGAATTGAATACCGAATTGAATACCTCACTTTATATTAAAATCTTGAAGTTAACTACAAAAGAATTAAAATTTGCACCTTTAGGAAACTGAAGGTTCTAACCGAAACATTGTGAAATTTAATTAAACAAAATTATATGAAAAACAAAAAGTGCAATGGTAAAAATGTTTTTGTAATAAATTGCAATTTTTTTCGTTATTCTATTTCTAATTCTTATTTTAGTTCAGTTTTTAGATGAACAAAACGTAGGACGACCATTTTTTTAAACTTTTTCATGTTTGCATTCAAAATTTGAATATTTTGAAAATTATTTATTTATTTCTGAGAAAATAATTTGAAAGAATATTTCATTACCTTTCAAAGACAATTTTTAGTTTTCGGGTGCGAATATTCCATCCATTGGTTTTTTTTGCAAAGCGGTCCTCCATCACAACACAAGCAACATTTTCCGCTTACTGTGGTGGTGGTAGGAAATTTTCAAATATTATCAGGTTAGTCGTAACTCTTGTCTTTCACTTAAAAAAGTTAAATAAAAAATATATGCCAGAGGCCGGAGGGGTTAATAAAGGGGTTTATATTGTTGTCCAGCTCTGTAACTCGACACAATGCTTATTTTCCCCCGTTATTCTGGGTGAGCTTTCTTGTTTAACTAGTAAATAAATATTTGAACCGGATTCTGTTCGGCATATTATTCGCGTAATAATCTTTATACGTGTGATATTATGAACAATAATGCACTAAATGTCATTAAGGTCCACAATAACGGGCAGGGCATGGCCGCTCGTGTATGTTTACTAAAATTCGCTGATAAGCGCAGCTAAATAGGCAATAAAATATGCAAAACGCACTGCAATAATTGTACAAACAACAGGCAAAACGCAGCAATAACAATAATTATCATTTGTGATCGTGGGTACCTACCTAGGAGGTACGATATCGTGGTGATGGTTATTTTACACGACGCTTTCCAAAGGGGTTGGGTTGGAATGTTTGACAATTAAAATACCCAGCTTAATATTCTCACCAGAAATTTTTAAACTATTCTGGATACCTCATATTACGTTCAAACTTACTTAAAAAAACTAACATATATCCCTTATTTTTATAGGTTTTAACTTTGGTTTATATCAACTGGTATTTAAGAGTTTCATGTTATTATGTTTGTTATTATATTTGTACAGTAAGTTGAAGATAGCTATGTCTATAAAATCATTATTTATTTACGATTCTGAATATCGTTATAAAAAATGTTAGTTATTAGATTCATGTTTAGACATTAACAAGCGCCATCTATAAACCTAACCGATTAAAACTGTTTATATTTAATATATATTTATTTCAATTCTTGACAGACAATGGGAGTTTCATTTACAAGTCTCAACCCTTTTTTGATTTCATTACTTTTTAGGTTAAGCCGCACAAGAGCCCCAACTGCTTCCAACCAAAAAACTTAATTTAATTTATGAATCATACACAAATGGTGTACAGCGTGACCTTAAGGTGCGTACTCATATTTGCAGTAAAATTTGGGAGGTGGGTGTAAATTAACATTTTTTTCTAACTCAAAACAAAATTAATACATATTATCTTCGACTTTTCAAAATGGCTCCAGCTAGACAGCTAGAATTTGACAAAAGATTACAATTATTAAATTTAAATATTTAAATAGTAAGCTCTAATTTTAAAAAGTGAATATATTTTAAAAGTGAATAACACATTTAACAGCGATGTACTTAGTTATTGCTAAATTATAAAGTATGTCATCCATCCTCCTTCTGACATTCTGAGTAGGTACCCACACAGTTTCGGCACAACCATCCCACGTTTTCCTAATTTATTGGGAAATCATTATAATGGCAACACCAACACCGACATTGCGGCCGGTGGAAAAGCGTGCGAAAGCGTGTTAATGCAAAAACAAATATTCCAACGGTAAACAAGTCATAAATAACATTAAAAATAATGTTTTGTGGGTGAAGTGGCCAAAACTTCATACTGCACATTGTTAATAGACAAACCAGAAATAAACTCTTAACTTGTTGACATGGTAGTCATTCTTTGTCAATCAAACAAACCATACTACTGAGCAAACCTATTAGTTTATTCACTTAATAAACTCTTAACTTATGGACATGGTAGCACATTCTTTGTCGATAACATAAACCATACTATTTAGCAAACCGATTAGTTCATTCATTTAATAAACTCTTAACTCATTTACATGGTAGCTCATTCTTCGTCGATAAACAAACCATTACTATTAAGCGAACCGATTAGTTCTTTCATTTAATAAAGTCTTAACTCATTGACATGGTAGTTCATTTTTGTCGATAAAACAAACCATACTATTGAGAGTATTGAGCAAACCGATAAGTTCATTAATTTAATAAACTCTTAACTTATTGACCTGGTTGCACATTCTTTGTCGATAAAACAAACCATACTATTGAGCAAACCGATAAGTTCATTAATTTAATAAACTCTTAACTCATTGACCTGGTCGCACATTCTTTGTCGATAAAACAAACTATACTATTGAGCAAACCGATTAGTTCATTCATACAAATCTCAAAGAAACTTGTAACAATAAAAGACATACAAAAACAGATAACGAAAAGGTAAAAAAGGTAACGGTAAAGGTATTATTCTCGGTCGTAAGTATTTATGAGTTTACTGTTGTGTCCAAATAAACTTGTTAATGCGCTCTTGGGTAATGTTACAAAGTGTCAGAGATTTATCACCGCAACAAAAGGTAGAGCAATCACATATATGAAGGATGGGAAGGAATGCCTGGCTACCCAGATCTAGTTAAAATAAATAACTTTGCCTTTTGAAGTCGTAGGACCTAAGAAATGTTTCAATGAATCAATGGCACTTTCCAGAGAAGAAGATAATCTCAGTATCGCCCTGGTAAAAGGCCACCATTCAGAATTGAAAAGTTCTTTGATGTGACTTGAACCGTTTTTCGTCTATTCCCTCCCTCTCCTTTCTTGTATCTCCCTCTTCCCCTCCCAACTACCTTTAATTTCACAACCTGTTCCTATTAAGGATGCCATAGTCTTACTAATTCCGGACTCTCCTCGAGAGGAGTTGGGACTCTTGAGCGATATTCACAATAAAAAAATGGTCTGATATAGAACAAATTGGAAGTACTATATATTCACTGTCTCCATACAGTTGGGATTCTTTTGCAATGAATAGTACTGATAATTATTTTGAGATTTACACATATTTAAAAAATTGCGTTTTACTAAAAAAAAACGTGCTTAAATTTTACACAATCGATAAACGATCATCGATGTAAGATAAACGGTTGTTTATCCATTGTGTAAAATGACATTAAAATCATTTATTGTGAAGGTTCATCGCTCATATTAAGAGGTAGTGAATTAATATTGGTTGTTTATTTTTTTATAAAAGAGGAGCTCTTGTGCCTGATAGGCACGATTTTCATGTCGGTTGGTACATAATATTATTAATATTGCTTTTATTTTTGATTTTTTTCCATCATATATTATCAATTTAAGTTTTTTTTTATGTAATTTAAAAAAAATGGTTCTGATTGGTCTTACCTTTCCTTCGTTCAGTAATGAGATCATTGTATTTTTTATGACTTGGTATATATAATGATTTGCTTGTGGTTGTTTTAATATTAGGTGTTGTAGGTATTTGGTTTATATTTCTCATAAGTTTGTAATATTGCTGATTTTCTTTGAGATTAACATATTTACAACAGCATTTGTAAATATTATTATTGTGTTCATCCAGATTCAGATTGAGTTCTAAATATACTCTAAGAGAAAACTTTTTGACTGTCAGTCTCAATCACTCCAATTTCTCACATCCCAAATGATCTCATCCAACACACCGTACCACAGGAAGTCGTTCCAGAGTGTTCCAGAGCTGACAGAAATTAGTATTTCCTTGTGAAATTATTTGTCCGGAAAAACGGTGGATAATATAACTGTAGATATTCAAACGTTGTGATGAAAGTGTGTTTCGGAAATTATTGTTAGAAAATAAACATAAATATTTACCAGCTTGACATTTTCACATCACCGACAAGCAGTTAGTAGGACCTGGGAAAAAAGTGAGTAATTTTTCAAAACTTTTAGATTGGGGTCGAAATAGAATCCAAAGGTGGTGTAGATTCACCAGTTTCCCGCTTGTACTTGGAGTTGTGCATTGTTTATACATAATTTAATCGTAGCAGATTTTTTTTATACGAAAAATTAGTATTCGTACCAAAATAATGACCCAAGCTTTCTAGCTCCCGAAAACCAAAAAAAATATCAGAGTTAAAAAATATTTAATAAAATGACGTTTGATAAAACGCCGTATAAAATAAAACGTGCTAACGTACTTGATGATTTCACTTTGTGTTATAATCAAAAAAATATCAGTAGGTACTAGCGGATCTCTCAAAATTGACGTAGCCCTCGGATAGGTTAACATGTTGCTTAAAGTTTTTTTCATATGAAGTAGACGTTTTACAGTGTGTTGGAAAACGTGGGCTGAGGTAGGGGCAGGGGTGGGTGGAGGATTGGTAAGAGAGTGCTCTTTGTCAATAGGGAACAACCTAAATATCGGGCTTTTATGCAGGTTTATTTGGTTGTTGATGACTTTGCTATTAATGTTAATGATACTTAGGTCGTTACCTACCGCTACGCCTACCTCTTCCATAAGAGCTCAGCCCATAATTTGCATCTCACTGCAAATACACGATATTTTTATAACTATTAGATTTTAAAGTTTAATATAACATAAAAGAAAAAGTTGCGGTTGTAGCAAAACCTGGTAGGCATTAGATATTTAAAAAAATTAATGAGGTGCTTGCTTAGTTATTGACCTAGTTCCAAAAATTTTATAATATTGTGATCATTTAATTTCGTTAGTTAGTACAAATAAAACCTAATTTTGTGGGTATTTATTATTTAAACTTTGAAGATTAAAATACTCTTTTGAACTGAGCTTCAAGTGAATATACTTACTTGTCATGACTTAGTATAAGATTAAAATCAATTTTTCTCAACGAACATTTACTCGACAAAGATTGGAATGGCCTTTTGATGTCAAAATTAAAACCCACAGCAACCATAAAACTAACACCACAACCTCAGTTATTATTACATCGCCGTTCCAGAGCAGTATGGCCGCCGCTTGACAAGGTAACAAATACAGGTCAAAATAATAAATGACCGGTGTATATCAAGTGCCTTTTAGGCCGTTCGCCCCCGCTGTACAATCATGTAGTATATAACTCAAGTACGTGGAAAAGTCACCGTGGTAATGTGTGTTGTATCGTAATGACTCGCCGTTGGGGGTGATATGACGCCACTTACACGAATTACAATTCTACAAATTGGGATGTGTTTATAGGAGTCATGTATTATTCCTATTATTATCTGAATTTGGCATGTTGCAGAAACCGTAAATTACAATGTTCGGACTATTTATATATGAGATTACGAAATAAACTGCTGCACAAAACTGTAACAATGTTGCCAATGAGACTATGGCATTCCCAATCGGGTAAGTTGTGAAGCTGAAGGCGGATGGGAGGGGAAGGAGATGAAGAGGAAGATAGCGAAGAACCTGGTTTTCAGATCTGGAACCAAACACGGCCAAAGCCATTTCAAAGGAACTCAAGGTGTAAAATTAACTCAACTAGGAAAAATAAAATTTAACGAGAAAAAAAGTTTACACAGTATGGTCCGTTTTTGATAATTTATTTTTAAATATATTATAATGTTCTCTACGCCACCCTTTAAAACATTTAAAGTGAAATTAAATATTTTTTTTAAATTCCAAATATAAGTAAGCAAATTAACTTTGTAAAAATATATAGTATTATTTTATCATCATCACTTTCAAAGTAATATAGAATCCGAGTGTGGTATTTTTCTTATTTTATTACGCCACTAATTTTATTTTACAAACAACGTTAAATATTCTAGCGTGATTCTAATCATGATCAAATTCTTTTTTAAAAATCATTTTGATTTTCGATTTTGTGGCAACGTTTTAATTCCCACTCAATTTTGTTTGTGTTAGAAGAAAGTAGCAACCAAAAATAAAAATCTCACTCAATAAATAATATAAATAAACATGTAGATGCCTGGATAAAGCGTTAACAATATAAAAGTTAAATAATATTTCCAAATAATAAAACTATACTTAACCAAACACAATAATAAATTACCAAAAAACAGTTTACCAAACTGACAGAAATAGGTAGGTACCTCTACAACAACATGAAGGTGAAGCTTATCCCGTATCCCATTGCCTCGCATCAAATTAGACGCAATACCACGTGAAGGACGAAGGTTGTGTAGCAAAAAAGCCTCGGCGGATCCTGTAGTCCTGGCGGTAGATTAGGAGCTACCAGGAGCGCATCAGACGGAGGAGATAAAAACCGACCAGCAAAGTGGAAGTATCTAGTAAAGGTATCCGACTGTAAGCCCCCTGTTATCTTTCTGCTGTCCGGGGAACAGGAATGGGGAACGGGGTACAGAAATAGCAAGGGGATAAGGACTGATTAACTATCATGCGTTGGAGATAAATTTACTCTCGAAATTATGGGAAATAAACATTTTGGTAAACTACTGATAAAAAGTTCTGTTCAAATTTTATTAGGTGATCAAAATTTATTAAATACGAATTGTCCTTAATCATAAGTTATACATATTTTCATGCGAGTAATTTGTAAAGTTACTAAAAATAACTGCATTTATTTTTAACGAAGAAAAAACGATTATAATTTAGCAAAAATATTTACAATAGATACAAATAAAAAATACTAATAGAGCAAAAGTCTCTCCACAAATGCTTAACTTGCATTTAGATACACTGTGAATTTAATCATACCTGTAACATATTAAATAAAAGATTTTTTTTTTATAATTCATAGAGCTTACATAAAGATTTTTTTCTTTGGAGATATTTTCATATAATTATAGTTTTGGCTTTACAAATGTAGAGATATTATCTATTTTTTTAGGAACTTGAACTTGAAGTGTTGAAGAGATATATGTTATAAACCGGTACAAATTCGGAATGTGGTGACTTAAGTAAACATTAGATTTTTTGGTCATAGTAAAAAAGTAAACAATATTTGTTTACATATTCCCATTCGGAGTATTTAGCGAGCGATATGGATCCAATCACGTATAAATATATCAGACAAAAATATGCGTTTAGAAAATGAAAATAATTTTGTTTGAGAGTTGTTAATGATATCTTCAATTATTAAATATACATATGCACTGAAGTGTATAAAATATAAACGTATATCACTTATTGTAAAATATTATATATATTTTGTAAATATTGTTAAATACTTTTATATTATATTGATGAAATGTGAGCGTTTTCTCAGTTTTTATTGGCGAAATCGGTTGACAGTATATAAACACAATTATGATACCTTCGAACATACTTATTTACGTACAAGATACAATACATGTCTCGGAATTAAATCTGTCAAATTTCAATGTAACCTACTCAATCAGCCTGCAAATAGATAGCAGTAAGAAAAACTGTCATTACGTTAACTACCGGTAGATGCTACATTCTCCCATCCCTCTCCCTACTGTCCGGTCCGCGGTCCTCCGCTGTAATATCCCTGGAACATGTCCGACAGGCGACTAAGCCCACCTCTTGACCGCCTCGTCTCTACATCGAATTAATCTAGCGCTGACCCCTGTCCACCTTATACTACCCTGGTGGGGTCGCCAACCAGTATAAAATACTTGTTAATTTTTTAAATAATATCAAGAGTAGAATCTTCAGTGAGAGTGAGAGAGTTTTCTGTTCCGAGATCAAAATGAAAGCTGCGGATAAAAAATCTGGCGTAAATCAAATAAAACATTGTTTATAAAATTTTTGTTATTCACCATCAGATATGAAAACTAAATGTTCCTTAAAAGACTTTTTCAGTCGTTTCCACAAGTAACTATTTTTGCTACACCGCTGTTCGCGTGATTTAAATAAGAATAAATATAGGTATATCTAGATAGGATAAGTAAAAATATATCCACCTCTTTTTTAGAATATTAACAATAGTGTAAAAATATTTAAATAAAAGCATCGTTACTTATTTATGACAAACTATAACAATTTTTATATTGATAGCTCGATGGAACTTGTGTTGCGAGCTAAAAATATTTGCATTAATAGCTTAATAACATGACAGCTCACCGTTCGAAAGTCTTTTCTACGCCAAAAATATTTGTGATGAATCTAAAACCAAATATTCAACGAAGTTGACACGATAGGTATTGTTTAGTGTTGAAAAGCAATGTAGTATGAAAAGTTCTATAAAATAAAATTCTTTACTATATCAAAGGCGCCCACCCCTGTACGAGCCACCACACGGAGCGCCTACCTACACAGCCTTCAGGCTCTACGTCTCTGCCCCAACCCCATCCGTCTCCCACGACCCCCTCCCCCATTGATCACCACGATAATTGGAATGTGGAAGCTTTTTCTCCAACAAACTTTTCTCCGGTACTACCTATATCGAAATCTTAATCTGATTGAATAAAAAAAATTGTGCGCCAGTTTGCAAGGTAATCGTTTTTTGCGAACTTTTCAATATTATTTACATATTGACATGAATGTATACAATCAAATATTTTTTTTATTTAACAAATTATTATATTAATTAATAATAATATTAAGTCATGGGAATTTCAGCACTAACAAAGCCTCTCCTACAAAAATAAAGTTGGTTGTTTTTAGATGAAAAAATGTAATAACCAATAATGTAATAAAAATGTAATATGCAATGTACATATTGAATTATTTGGCGGGTTTGGAATAAGCCGACGTAGCTTGATGGTTAGAGCAACTGACCATCAATCAGAAGACTGCGGTTCAAATTCCCGTCAGCGGCATTTATTTTATCTTAGGAGATTTTTTTCAATTTGTAGGTGTTTCAGGCTAATAATTCTTACTTATAATAATTTGTTATCCTTTGTGCTATGCATAAAAACCTTGTCTTATAAACATTAGTCAATCATTAAAAATAAAATAAAATTATTAATTTGCAAACACTTTCACGTAAAGATGGAGAAGTACCTGGTTAGTCATATCTGATCACCAAACACGGCTAAAGCCATTTCGATAAACGTTTCAATTCTGAATGGTGTATTTTCAGCAGAGCGATACTGAGAGTATTTTCTAATCTGGAACGTGCCGCAAATATACTACATAATTTATTTTAATGAATGATTGTAAAACAACAATAATTAATTCAATTAAATTAATTTAGGGATTAGAACTTGCGACCTCTTGATTCGCTGTCGAGAAAATTACCCTCTATCACTGGAGGCGATTTATTCATCAATTCATATTTGATGTAGGTACTGCAAGCCTTCACGTGGTTTTAAATCCATTCAGCAATTGAAAAACATTAAAAAAATTATAAATATAAAATTGTTTCAATAAATCAGAAAAAATTTGATCGTAACAAATTCATCTCCTTTTTGCATATAAATATGTAGGTATTCCAAAGCTCCAAGACCCATGATGAAAATAAATCTGCGATTTTAAAATAGTTTTGTATGACCTAGATTTTCCGGACAGAAAAAGCTACGCAAAATATCATGACGCCAGAACTCACCGTTTAAAAGTTATCGTTAAATAAATTAGATCTGAATGCTTACCTACAAATTATTACGCATCGAATAATCTCCTTTTGTTCGTTCAGTGGCATAAAATTACCATTAAAACCTCACAAGCGTAACCATGAAACATACTAATAAAGCTTTATGATAATACTCCCTACTCACACAATTCATACTCATAACATAAATCGCGCGCGTATCACTCAATCTAGCGTATATACGCCGTCGTCATTTATACACAGACCAGAGTGACACCTGATCTGACGCCACGCCACGACATGACAGACGCCACGGGAATAGATGAATAGAAAACATTATATTTTCTCACATTTCATTGAAAGGGTTTGCAATAGTTAGTGATGAGAATGAGCAAATTTATTAATTATTATTTGCAAAGGATTTTTCGATTCTGAACAGTGGTCTCTCACCGAGGTCCTACTGAGAAAATGTTCCTCTCTGTCTACAATAAATTTAATTCGAATTGGGGAAGCAATATTTTTTCATTCAAGCAATACTTACCCAAACGAACCTCTTCTTCTTTCCAAATTCCTACAGTTTCATTATCACAACATTCCCAATTTGGGGATGAAATAGTCCCACTGACAACTTATGGACAGATATGTCTTTTGTGTATAATTTCATAATAACGAAATTAAAAAAAAAATGACATCTCTACCTAACATTGTTCAACGCCGGTCAGTGGTAGCGCCGTTTACCATTCCGTACTGGCCGCTGCGTTGGGGGTGTCGGGGATGAAGGTGTAAAGTTTAATTTAATCTCAGAGAGTAAATCCCGTTCCCGGCGGGAAACTCAACCGGGAGCTTCCCGCTTTCCCCCTTCGACCTCTCATTCTCATTTCATCGTCCCGCTTTTTACCGGCATGTGTGTTTGTGGTCAGTCAATTGTTTGCTTACTTAAATAATAAGAGATTTACTTTTAAAATATTACTTGGAATGAAGTCAAACTTTTGAAATGCTTCTTTTGATGGTTTAAATTTCTGGGGTGATGTGTGAAGACATGCAAAAAGTTGCAAGATGTCGGGAAAGATGGTGAAAGATGTCCAAAAATACATGATATGATAATGCTTAATGATTGCTTGAGGCGGAATGATGGAATAAGAGTTAGATTTAAAACAATACGAACTTGAAGAACTTTAAAAAATTTATAATTTAACTTTAATTATAAAATAAAAATATTCAACGAAATACCCAATACACCCAATTAAAAATATGTGTTTTATTTCCTTAGAACATCATAAGTGTTTCAAATGAAGCAAGATATTTTACGATTTATGAATGATTTTATTCTCCAAATATGCATTTTTATAAAACAAAACTTTTTCATTTTTAAATTAATGTGGTTAATCAAAATTACCAAAAACTGGATGATACAATTTGGTAGTCGGAATTCTTGACAAATCCGTTCAAAATTTGAAAATGACACAATTAAAATAATTTTCTGTTTAAAAAACATATTTTACCTGTAAGTGGGTACCTACATACATTATCGATTATCTGAATTCTTCACACAATCAGATCATTTTTTTATCACGACACTTAAATTCAAAGCAAATTTTAATTCTTTGATTCAAATTTCACTCAGGATTAATGCATTGCACAGACGACCGAAATTAGTTCAAATGATTATTTACACAAAAAATAAATTTTAAATCCACATTTCCAAACAATTTTCATCCATGTGTTTAGGTGCCCCAAAGCATTAACGTCCCGGAAACTGTGCGACACCCATTTCCCCTGGTACTTCCCCTAGGTACATCCCCTTGGTACATCCTGTAAGGTCGGAGGCTCTAGATTGGTGAAGGCTTTGTCATTCATGTATGCAAATAGAGCAGAGGTAAAGGTAGTGTATTTAATGTCACAATCCTCAGACACAAGTTATAATAAATTCTAAATCGTTTCGACCGAAGGGTTAATTTATTTATAGTACTGCGAAATATTATGCTGATTTGGGACAAATAATACAGCCGCTTCTCAAGGTATAGATTTAGTTGTTGGAAACTGTAAAATTGTAAATTGTTCACCAGGAGTTTCAACACTATTTTTTTTAAATAATTTTCAAATTAAAGATCTCGGATATCTGGTACAAAAGCTCATGATGGAAATAAAATTAAGTTTGAGGTTTAAATACCTAAAATAAATAATGATGCCAATATTCACCCTTGGTGAGTTTCTGCGATTAGAAACTAAACACTTTTCTACTCAGGAACTAACATTTCTACTTTATGATTGAACGCGGCAAATAGATGAAAAGTTTCATATGTAAAAGTAACAAAAACAACTCAGTTATTTTAAAGTTTCCATTTCTGTTATCATTTAATCATGACAAAATCCGAGCAACAAATCCAAATATAAAATCTCAACGCAAATAAAACACCATTCCCCGAGTATTGCGATGTTCATACCTGCGAAAAGAGAAAATAAAACTTCCCCAGCTCCCCGCCGGCATTAAACTAATGTAAAACGATTTGCAATTTCCACACTCGGCTCAGCTCATCCCCAAACGCATATATATACAATATACAGCCTTCCCGTGAATTGAGAGCTTAAATTTCTCAACCCTCTTGTTGGCTGGACGCAATATAAAGCACCCTCCTGGCCCCTGCCCTCGACTCCCTGAAGTCAACTTAAAGGCTGAATTGCGAACTGCCCATAAAGGAGCCGCTGCTGTAATGCGCGCGATGATTTGATAATACAGGACGATTTTTTTTAAGCTTTTAATTTTTTCAGATTTTTTTCGTAACTTAATAACAACAAATCAAACATACTACAATAACATTATTATCTGATCATTGAAGACAATATTAGTGACTCTCAAATGAAAATTAGATAAACCAAAAAAAAAACAGAAAAAGATTTGGTCGCATCTAGGAATTGAACCCAGGACCTCAGACTTTCCGAGTAACTTGTGGAAAAGTCAATAGATGTCGAATTTTAAAATAAAAATGGATTATTTATCCAAGACGCTCTCTAGATTGCATTTTGTTCGGGAAAAATCTTGCAATAATACATAAAGATAAAGCAGCCAATAAAAAATATACGTTAAATTATGATAAATTAAATAGTTCTTATTCTAAGTATAATACACTTAAATATGACCGAAGAGGATAGGGTCAAATTACTTCAATGGCAAGACTGAAGTCCTGGATTCAATTCCTAAATTTCGAATCTTTTTCTGATTTTTCCATTTCAAATTTTAGTTTGATAGTCGATAATATTGTCGATTAAATATTAGAATTCGAGGTTTTACTCACGATGTTATTCCAAATATAAATTATTATTGTCTGTGTAATTTTCATTATTTCATTTCATTTTTCAGTGTTTTTTATAATTTTATTTATTTATTTATTTGAGGAACATAAACAGCCTTAGTAATACAATATGCATAAGAGGATAACAAAAAAAAGACCAATTATTTATGTTCACAGATAGACATTCACAAACATAAAACTAACCTGTAAACTAGAATACTTAATAAAATAGAGAAAAAAAAACAGAATAAAGCAGCAAATAAGAAAAATAATAATACGAATGTAAATTCAACAAACGATAAACCTTTAATATGCCTACAATAAACAGCAATAAAATAAATGTGATTATAACTATACTTAAATAGATTTGGGTTGGAACGGGAAAGGGGAGGAGAGGGATAAGGAAAAGTTGCCACGCAAGTAATATGAAAATATTAGGTACAATCAATTTAACAGTCGTGAATATGTGTTAGAATGTGATACAATGAAATTCTGTAGTTATAGTAACTAGCAGTGAATATGTCAGCACGAGTGTCTATATTTGCAAATTTATTATTATAATAGTTACATGTCCTTTGCATAAATTCATTTTGATTGGAAATGGTATTGCATCTATCAATGTAGAAAAGGGTATTTTGTCTGCTGTATCGAATTGGCGCATGGAAATTTATTTTGTTCAGCAACTCCGGGCAGTAAACTTTAGAGTTAATAATTTTATACAAGAGCATCTGATCAGCGACAATCCTCCTGTTGAGTAGTTTCGTGATTCGAAAATGTTTCTCGATTTCGTCGTAAGAGTTGTATATGTATTTATATAAATGTTTCCTCGTTGTGTGATTTACAACTACTTTCACTGAGACATATTATTATAATAATAAACAAATCGTAATAGGCAATAATATTTCTGTGCTTCTGGAATTATATTCTTATTGTCAAACGTTTTGACGTTTATTATTATTTTGCATTTTTTACAAATAATGTTGACATTACCTACACTGCGAAAATTAACACAAATTAATTTATCACATTGCTGTGCTTCTTGTATTTTGTTACTGTCGACGAGAATAATCAGGGGATATTATCAATAATTCCAATTTTGAAAAAGACAATCAAAATATATTTTTCTGTTAGTAGGCACCTACTTAACCACTTGTCTGAATTTTTCTCACAATCAGTTACAATTCTGAAAATTACACTTAAATTTAAAACGATTTCAAGATCTAGAGTTAATTGAACCAGAGTTACAGAAACACACAGTTAGTATTTTTATTAATTACTAGCTGTACCCCGCCACTTGTTGCTGTGGCTCAGTCTTTCTATGCAAATAGAGAAACAATAGCTTGTGTTGCTTTTACTTCTAAGAGATAGCTCTGTTTTTGAAAAAAGCATGTTTGACAACAATGACTCTATTTAAAAAAAATACATGTCACAGGTAACATCTATATAATATATAAAAACACACGCCTATTTGAATGCAACTTTTTATCAAAATTTCTAACTTATTTTTAATGTTATACCCATCAATGTAATATATCATAGAAGAAGAAGATAATACTAATAAACGTAAACGAAACATGAAAAGTACAAGACACAGAACAATAAAAAGGTAACCGTCACAGCTATGAATTGAACAAAAGATCTATTGCCAGGCAGACAAGCAATCTTGACGTTTCGATTCCTAATTGTCACCGTGATATGTGTCTTGTAATGTTTCGTGTTTCGTTAAGATTTATAAGTATTATCTTCTTCAATGATATTTTATTTATTTATTATATAATTAAGTAGGCTGAATTTTTCCACCCTGTAAATTCAGACAACGTACAATAGGTAGGGTGTACTACCTTCCCTTGCGACCGGCGCGGCGACCAGGTACCAGGTGTACCCGTGACCATAAGGGCGGAAACCACCCCCAATGGAGGTTGGAGGTTAAAGGACATTTTTCACATTTGCCACCCACTTTCTGTCCGGTTTATTGAATGTGGACAAATGTTGTTAGTTCTCTTTGTGAGGCGAAATAATATTGTGCCCTTTTTATTGGAGAAAGACGTGGCAACACAGCCAGGTAGATATTGTGTTATTATTGTTTGTGGTGATAATTACGAATACATATAATATCATTATAATATTGAGTAATTGCATTAACCGTATAGAGATTACATAATTTATCAAGATTCCCAAATACTCAAAGCCAATGACGATTCGTAGAAGAGTAGGGTAGAGTGCTCCAAGAGTACACCCTTTTTGGATTTTCGAATATATCTACTACTAAAAAAAATATTTTTTGATCGTTAAAAAAGATCGATATTTAACTACAATCATGAATACTAAAGATTCTTCATGGATAAAGGATAAAAAATAAATACTAGGGCATAATTTTGCGTACTCTTGCAAACCCATATTGAAAATCTAAAGAAATGCTAAAATCTTGAAAGTATAAATCACGATTGACTGAAAAACTATATTTTCAACGATCGACACTACGAATAATAAAAAAAAATTATCTTAAATATGATATTATAATAGCAAATTCTCTTCATATATAATGCAATTTTTATTTCATTTTACCGAATCCATCCATTCAATATAAGAGTCCTTCGATATTACTATTTTGTAAATAAATATATATATTAACTGACGATTATTTTTAATAACAATTATTAAATAAATACTAACATATCGTCATCTACTCAAAAAAAACGTGAACACCAGACCTAACCAGTATCTCATTATACCTATCTGAGATCTACACACGATACCTTATTTGGTTTGAAATCAGGGAACAGTTCGAATCAGTCCGCAAACAGGAAAAAGGTCCCTAAATCCCAAAGCAAATTTGAATTACACGTTTACAATGATCTTCACTGCATCATATAACACACTTTTTTAGTTTGCCGGGAATATAGATCATTTTCCGGTCTAATTCTTACATACTCCAAACAGATCTATTTAAATGTATCAGCAAGTATTTTAATCTCTTCAGGTAAATAAATAAAGCTACTCTCAAACAGTTTTGTACTTAGTGTGGTGAACATATGTCTGTCGGTATGAAAGAGACAGGCATATCTGAGCATGACCGAGGCGTATAAAAAGGCATGTCTGTTGTAACTCGTCCTCTTTTCAATATCAAGCTCTTACATTGTTCACTTGTACCAATACTTGTACCACCTAAATAAAAA
This sequence comes from Hesperophylax consimilis, assembly GCF_061612785.1. Lineage (NCBI taxonomy): Eukaryota > Metazoa > Arthropoda > Insecta > Trichoptera > Limnephilidae > Hesperophylax > Hesperophylax consimilis. The sequence goes on from NC_142841.1 coordinate 30,059,133, forward strand.
CGCATTGTAACGGAGTATCCACATTCTTTCATTAAGGCGATGCACTACGTCGTGTAATATTTTGAATCGAGCCGCCATCAATAACACTCCTTACGTAGATAGCGATAAGGCTTAAATTCCCGCTTAACACCATCCAGCTGTTTTGATTTAGGCGAGAAAAAAATATGGCCAAAAAGTGCCTTTTATTTTATTTTGTGGATGTACAGGAATAATTTTTTTTTCGATCATTTTATAAATGATTTATACAATAAAATCAAATAAAAACCACATTATACAGTAAAATCATAACCGAAAATGGGTTCGTAAGAAGGAGATTTTGAACTTCAAAGCAGTTTTCATAGGCCGTTACATTATTTTTTCTGGGCTTGTAAAAAGACTTATCTAAAAAATACTCGATTATTTCAAAGGCCAAGATGTATTCTACTCGCAGTATTTAATTAAAGCATCTGAAACATTTCTAGGCGACCAAATTTTCAAACCAAAAACACATGATTTTGCATTACTACGTATGGCATCGCCTTGAAGAAATCTGAATGATCGGCACGGCAAATCACCACACTTAGTAGTATGTTATAAATCACATACTACTAAGCGTGGTATAAAATAATACCCTGATGATAACCTCCGAGTTATTGACTTACTCAATAAAAAAATAATAGTTGTTCAGTATATTCCTTACAATAGCTGCCAATCCGTTTGGATCAAGTTTACAAAATGATAATCAGTATCAAAACACGCAGACGTCAACCACACAAAATGCGCAAACATTATTTCAGGTGATATAATGTATACGTGCTTATACAGCATCGTCAGGCATCAAACCAACGTTCTCCCAAATCGAAATAAAATGCCCATGTCATTAAGCTACGGAGGCGGTTACAAATAACAAATTATGAATTTTTATATTTGTGAGTTTGACCAAGACTTTTTTATATCTTTTTGCTTTTATTAAAGCTGTTCAATAGTACCCACCGATTGTTCTTGAAGTTAGTTAAAAACTTTTTGTTCAGCAAAATTATAGTAAAATTACAGCAGTCTTTCTCAAATTGGACGATAACGCCCCCTTGTGGGCGCTGGAGGCTTTCAGGGGGCAGTAGAAGGTTCAAAGAAAATTAGGGGGCGTTAAGGAAATCTAGAGGGGCGACCGCAGATAAATTTTATCTATAAAAATCCGACTGATTCTAGCTGAATTAAAGAATAATAGTTTGTTTTACTTCCTTTAAACAAAACATTTTTCATAACAAAACATTAATAATGGAATTACATATTTTCTATCACCATTATAAGATCTTCAAAGTTTGTATGTAAAACTGTAACAGACTATCCACCTTTAGTTCGTGCTGTGCTTATGGCAATCAAGTTTTAACAACTTTTTGATAAACAACGCGATTTTTACAACCCTACATGAACTGACATATATTATTATCCAACTTGTACTAACTTGTTCAGTACGGATTCGGTTACTCATATGAAATAAATAAGTGGTTTCAAGTTTATCTTGTTCCTGTCGGTGCATGTTACATTTCCAATTTATATATCTATCCAATCCATATAATAATGCATGTTTAAAAATTATATAACTGTTTTCAAGATACCCAACAGATGGTAATGTAAAAATGTAAGTTTAAAATATGGGTGCACTATATTTTCATTTATTCTCGAAGTGAGCGGTAGTCGAAATAAGTTTGAGAACCTGTGCATTACAGGGTAGAGAAAAATATATCATATTTGTAAAAATACAAAGAAGCAACTTTAAAAATAATAGAAAAGAAATGGGAGTAAATAACAAAAATGGTAACGAGAAAAAAGTGTTGTAAAATGTATTTATGCTGTCCATGTTCATACCTTCAGCTTTGACGGATTCAAAATATTCGCGAAGAGTGAGACATTACGACATCTATAAATCACTTTTCAAACTTTGTGTCAAAAATGTCTGTACTAGTTTACGTTTTCAAGTGTCATCCGCTTGATGAAAGTTTTACTGTGTTTACTGTCAAAACTATGACACATGGTAAAATATTAAAATTTTACGTGTAATTTTATATTGAAAGAAATTGCAACATCTTTTTACCAAATATTTTAAATAAGTTGTAGGTACATATTTCTTCCTCTCATTTTTTTCAAGTCACGATTCGACTTCCATAATTCATAATCAAAATGAGAAAAACAAATATATTTCCTGCGATTTTTTCGCAAAAAACATGTGAAAACAACAATAAATAATTCTCACGGCCCTAAAGGAGAAAATAAGTCAGTGTTTTCAAATCAAATAATATCCCCCTGGTAAAAATTCACCGTGAATCGGAAATACTCTACAGTGCCTCTATTCTCAACATATGAAATAAAGAGCCTTAAAATATACCTTATATGGCGCACACAGCTTGTTGATTTTTTTAAAATTAATCTAAAATAGTTACTTAAGTGTAATATGTGATTTTTCTTTTAAAAATTTTAAAAATTTCAGCTTTCAGTGTCAGTTTTCGGTTAAGAATACAAGTTACCATGTCATACAGAAAAAAAGGAACCATTACTAACTCTAATATAGCTTAAAATTGTACACATCGGTAGCAAAAAAAAAACAAAACAAAACAATATATTTGTATTACATAATATTAAGTACAATATTTTTAAAATATTATTATTATTTGAATAAATATGCATAACAAATAGTTAATTTTATGTTTCAATATATTTTTTTTAATTTTCTCCTTTTTTTACAAAATATATATGCTTATTATATCAAAATTTTACTGTATTAAAACGGAAAATTCACCTAGTTGAACAAACAAAACATTTTACAACTGTAAATCCTTGACTAAATAAATAAATGCTTTAAAAATTGCATTTTACACAGTTTATTAACATAATCTAGAGATATAATAAAAGCCTAATCGAACCTTATAAAGCACTGAAGAGATAAACCAATAGGAACATACTGTGGGTGTGTGCGTGTGTAAAAAAATTGTGTTTGAAATTAGCACAGTTTTTCCTGACTTAAGAGCAATTGATCAACCATTTCGATACACCTAAATTCTTTCTTGAACAGATCGTTTACATGGTTACCGGATTAATCATCACAATGATAATTCAACATATCTTTAAACAGTTATATAAAGTCATGGAAAGTGATGAAACAAAAACTTTATTAACTGGGTTAAGTAGGTTAGGTTAAAAAAAATTGTTTTTTCATCGTGTCTAATGACTTTATATAACTTTTTAAAAGTGTGTAGAATTGTCACTGTATTGAGTTATCATGGAACCCGTTTACATATACCTATCACTAGCTTTTTGTGTCTTACTGCAAATTGATGTCAACAATTTTCTTCAAATCGATATATATCTCACTTTTAGGGATTATCTGTTCAACGTTATAAAGTTTGATTATTATAATACTATCTATATCTATTAAACATCGTTGAGAATAAGGCTGGAGAAGTAATTAATCAAGTCGCCTTCTTCTTTCCGTTGATTTGTAAGGAGCCAAATAGTGCAGCGTAAGATATACGATAATAGTCTAGTAAAAACACAATATCTTAATTCCAACGGGCTTTTTATTTGAACCTTCACCTTTCAGGCCCTTTGTCGCCGGTCAGGTATTCTTGTGGGAGATATTTATGGTATTTACGACTGAATGAACTGAAAGGAGGAAAAGTGGAACTGCTTGAACGGTACAGTGGGAATAAAGTGAAAGAATTCTCCTTTGAATATCACAAAATAAAAGAGTGGAGCAGTTTTATTTTTGTACTGCGAATTTCTTTTCACAAATATCAATTTTTGTAAATGAAACTCTCTTTAATCGTTTATGTCAGACAAAAAATAATATTTTTATTATGAACACCGCACCATGTGCCAGTGACGGTGCATGTCGGACTATGGCATCCCCAATTAAGTTCGTCGTGATGCTGAAAGAAGTGTGAAGTAGAAAGAGATCAGATGGAGAATAGGAAGGTTCATAAGTAGCTGATTATGCAGATCTGGTCACCGTACACGCTTTAAGCCATTTCAAACAAAGTTTATATCCTGAATGGAAGTCGTTGTAGGTACGTAAAATATAACGAAATTGAGGTTAAACACTACGTAAAACAAACAAAAAATTATTACTAAATCAACAGTTCTTAATTATACTCATATGATGAAACTACATTCAGTAATAGACTTACTCATCTTTCGACTTCACTCGGGACGAATTTATAGAACAGAGAAAAAATGAAATACCGCCAAGACAATGGGCACTAGCGATGATTCTTTCACGAACGAGCCGAACAATTGAGCTAGCTCTTTTTGATGAGCCGTATTTCTAAACTCCCGGAAAACCGTACAACGGCTCAATTGAACAGTGACTCTTTTTTCATTTAATTTTTCGTTTTAAAATAATTCAATTACTCACCTTACTACGACCATAAATAAGTATAATGCTAACAACTTTCTTTTCATGAATATTGCTAAAGGAACTACGCAAATGACACGAGAGTGGTTATTCAAGAAAAAAGTTGAACTACCTTCTAAACCTGTATTTTATGTTTTCTGATATAGATCCGTACTGTAACATACCTTCTCCCTACTGTTTAATATTTGTATTTTTATTAATTATGACAAATTGCATTTCACAAAACGTGGAATAAGCGCCGTTCGTGAGATATTTTTGGAAAAATAGCGCCATTAAAATAATTGATTGATATTACATAATCAGAGACGTGAACGCCGTATGACAGTCCGATATCTGGACTTGAACGTATCCACATACACCTACTAACTACTTGTGTTATTTGTCTCGTGGTACGGAGTGGTGTACTGGTACCAAGAGTCGTACGATCATACGCTTACGCGGGGAGCTGGAAGTTGAGAGCCGTACTAGAAATCCAGCGAGCTGTACCGGGCGACACAGTACATTGCTCATGTGCTCTGAGCTCACGGCTCCCGTTCAACTGAGCTGGCATTCACTTGAGTCGACTCTGAGTCGTATGAAAATATTGAGCTGATACTATGACTCCCGCTCTTAATAAAATGAGTCATGACCCATCACTATTGGGCACTAACCGGTAGGCAGTGGCGCGGCGATTGTATTCACCGTCCCATATGTATGCAGGGTTAGAGTGTTCAGCGTACCTACGCTGTATAAAAATAAATACAGGTTCGGGCCAGTCTCACGAGGGGAAGAGGGAATGAGTGGGAAAGAAAGGCGGGATTTGATTCGGGAAGAGGTCCAAAAGTCCCCGTGCACGGATGTAATCACACAATGATTTATTTTGTTTTCATTTGTCGCCCCCGCCGGTTTGGCGGCGCGACGCGCTCTGTTTTACCGACGCACGTAGTCCTTAGCTGGAAAAGACAATCTCGTTTATTTGAGAAAATGCTTTTACACTTTTCTCCAAATGCCTATTTAGTCTATTTGCCCACGGTCAATCGTGCAGTGGTTTATCAAATTTGATGCACGTGTGCCCAACACAGATTTTGCTTACCTTACTGCCGACTTACCTAATTTGTCAATACAATCTTCTATATTACAAAAAGAGTTCAAATTATATACTACTAGCTGATGTGTACCTAGCGTTGTTCGAGTTTTCTTTAATATTTAATAAAAATAATATCCATATAGTATATATGTAAACCTTCCGGAATAAATTCTCTAAATGAAAGTGAAAACCCTATCAAACTCCGTTACATAGTTCAGAAGAACTAAGCGCAGAGACAGACGCGGATAGTGACTTTTTTAATACTATTTAGAGATTTGTTTATCTAGTATGATAACAATAAGATATCAGATTATAATACGCACTAAGAATGCAAAAATATCAATGCAAATTAAGCACAAAGTAAAGGTACAAAACCCGGAAAATGTCATTTTTTTTGGTATAACATAGAACAATAATCAATCATCAATCACATATTCAAATTAATATTTCGCCACGCTGACTTTTTTACGTGAATACCGCACAAAAGTCCCAGCTGTCTGGAGCAAGTGAGACTATGGAATCCCCAATTGGAGTACATTGTGAGGCTTAAGATATTGGGTGAAGGATATTGGGTAGAGGAAGGTTGGAAAGTACATGGCTTTTAAGATCTGCTCACCACGCACGGCTTAAGCCATTTCAAACAACATTTCAGTTCTGACTGGCGGTCACACACCAGGGCGATACTTACAGTATATTCCACTCTAGAACGTGCCGCATATGTATTATTATATTATTTGTATTTTATTACTTAACGTTTTAATTAACGTAATAAATTTTTAACATTTAACATTTTTTGTTTTAACACGTGTAGTTTTTTGTTTCATAGTTTTTTTAACCGGCTTTTTACCGGGAAGTGCTTTAAAAGTGTTAAAATCTTTTTTTTTAATTTTCACTTATGCCATTGTCATCGACTTGGACCAAACTCAGACGATTTAAAAACGGGCTCGTCCAATTGTTTTATTTGAATTCGAGATACAAAATTTACCAATTTGACTGAGAGGAATTCAAAAACTCGTGACCATGGATTTGCCCGTGTGTGTTTCAATTTGGAATATCTACAAAATTTACTCAAATGATGCAACATGATAAAGGAAGCAGCTGCAATTGGAAAAAAATTGGTGGTGAAATTAAATTAACGAACAAAATAATTGTGTTATGTTTATTAAATTAAAGAAAATGGTAGAACCTTTGCGTCATTGACACATAATTCAACAGATTTTTTCTTTTAGTGTAATACTTAGAATATGAGGTAAATTTGTACTATTAAAATTTTAATAATAACAAAAAAAAGTAGTCACGCAGTTGTAGACAAGCTTAAAGAAACGCTTAGAAAAGTTACCTCATTTTCTAAGCGTTTTAATGCACTTCTAAGTATTACACTAAAAGAAGGAAAAATAGGATGAATTGTCCATCAATGACGCAAAGGGTTCAAATATGCTTTCTAAGCCAAAAAATCTCACAAATTAAAATTCTAACCGATTATTAACCGATATCTAACCAATATCTATTAATAATCAACTCTTTCTATCAAAACAGCACAAGCATCATTGTAAAACATTCGAAAAATATGATGTATGAATATTCGAGTGATTGATTTATTGTGACTTTGATGAATCGCTTTCAGTTACCTCGTTTTACACCCTCCTTGTTTTTCCTTATTTCGTTTCAACTTCCCCCGGTCTAGGCAGTGGTACCTACCTTTCTACGTTTCCCCGTTCTCAACGTCAATGCTTCGGAAAATTAGTTTCCCGTACGGTCGAGAACGGACGTGATGGAGTAGGGGATGGTTGGTTGGAGCTCTCCAACTCGATACATCTAGTATGTCTAATACGTCCCAATTCCAGGTTACATCGACTAAATCGTTTACGACAACATCTCAGGCGATGTGATACGCCACTGGCCGAAAATTGGGCAAAATTTATTAGTTTATCGCCAGGTAAAACAATGCAAAAGTTTTCTTAATAGCTGTTGACATACGAATGCCGCATTTCATTGTGGCTTGGATAGTCAAGTTGCTCTGATTTTTATGCACCAATACAATGTATTGACCAGTTAGTAGCTGAGTGGACAAATGCGTTGCTTCCAACCCTCGCGTTGTGTCTTCAAGTCCTCTGCTAGCTAAGTCCTCCATCATTACACAAGTTACATTTTTTACTCGTAATGAGGGCATAAGAATTATAGGAATATATTATAGAAATTTTTCAAATATGCACTTATTAAAAATATTTTTTTTATGCATACAGATAGATATTATCAGTATCGTCCTGTCGCAACCGTGATGAAAGACCACCATTCAGAAACTAAACGTTGTTTCAAATGGATAGAGAAATATTTGATGATCAGATCTGAATAGATTGGTTCTTCCCACTCTTTCTACTCTATATCTCCTTATTTTCCCCTTTCTTTCGGTCTCAAAACACACACCACTTAGGTATGTCATAGTTCCTCCGGTTCCGGATACTGGGGAGCAGTTGTTCGGTATTATTTGTTGTTTGACCGGTCGGTGGCCGAGTTGACATCGCGTTTGGGTCCCACCCAGGCGTAATGTTTTCAATTCCTCCATCGTTAAGTCCTCCATCACAACACAAGCAACATTTTCAGCTTACTGTGGTGGTAGTAGGAGATTTTCAAATATTGTCAGGTTATTTGTAACCCGGGAATGTTTGTCTTTCTTTTAAAAAAAATAGAAATATATGTAAATATCGTGAGACGTATCTAAGGTATATATAGAGATATCGTGAGACGTATCTAAGGGATATGTACATTTTTTAAGACGTGTTTAAGGGATATGTACATACCGTTAGACATATCTAAGGGATATGTACATAATTATAGGCTTGCAATCTAGAGAAAAGAATTGCTTTGAACGTAACAAACGTTAGCCGTGATCAGATGTAGGAATCGTTAACGATAGCTCCTCAGAGCACGTTACATAACAACACCTGTAACACAGACTTCCCATCCAACGTTGAGAAAGAAACCCAATACAAGACGCCTAATATATAGTTTTAATGAGTACATCAAATTTCTTATGTACATGCAGCATCGCAAAAATATTCAATAATAATATGTACATAATGATTTAACCTCTCAATTTTAATCGCCTATTAGACTTAACATCATTAGAAGCAACAGGCGCTCCGTGACGAAGATGTTATGACTCAATTCTGAAAATAGTCCCTGCACAGGTAGAGTTAGCAAGTAGGAACTGGAGATTGAGAGTGAAGTAACTTGTACACGAGTAATGTTCTGCTGATGATTTATGCGCTTGATTCAACACAACCGTTGAATATAATCACACTCCACAGTCTTACGGGACTATTAGAATGGATTTGTTATTTGTACGTAAACAAGCCAGGGCTCACACTAATTTAGTTTAATTCATAGAAATATGTATTTTTTTCATGAAAACTCTGGCGAAAGTATGCCAATCAGAAATTAAGCTTTACTGTAAGTAACTATACCGCATATACCGCACAAGTTTTCCAACTACATCGTGAACCTATACAATTACGTACTAGTGTTTCACTATTAGAAGGTGCACTTAGACCGGATTCAACAGTCTTAGTAAGAGCGTTAGGAGAGTTGGAGGTCACTTGGAGGTAAAAATGTGAAACCTATTTTTTCGCTTCATGTCTCATCTACATATAATACATCAATGTCTGGAACCAATGAGAATATGGCATCTCCAATTGGGGTTTTTTGTGATGCTAAAGGTAGTGGGGGGGCGAAGGAGAGGAGAAAGAGGGATGTAGAGAAGTACCTAGCTACTCATATCTGGTAGCAAAACAAGGTTAATACTATTCCAAGCAAAGTTTCAATTATGAGTTCTGTGTTATGATAACCCAAATTCATCAATTAAAAAAATTACTTCCGCAGGCCCGGAATTCGAACCAGCAACCTTCAAATTACTAGATGAGAACCTTGCCCAACAACCATAAAGGCCGTCTTCTAGCCCTTTTTTCCAGGATTTTTTTTGCAGTAATTATTTAATTTTAAAAAATAATTCACTTTTTCCGGTCTTCATAAAAACAAATACTATAAAAATCATCAACAAAAAAGATAAAATAATGATTAAAAATGTAAACGATTATTAATATTTCCTTAAATACACCGACGCATCACATAAATGTTAGTCGCTTTGATCTCAGTCGTCGCAACGCTCGACTAACCAACACTGGTCTTCCATTAATTACCTGCATCTCCTCTAACGTCTCTCCTTCCATCTCTCCCATCCCATCTCTCCCGTCCTATCTCCCTCGTCCTATCTCCCTCGTCCTATCTCTCCTGCACACCTTAGCCAGACACCGGAGTATTAATTGCACGTGGAGTATCACTATGAAAATAGTCGTATATCAGATCGCAAGGTGTGAATCGTCTTTATATCGCGCGAGAAAAGGAAGAGGGTTGATCAATGGTCTTTCTGGTCACCAACGTACTTTATGCACTTTAATGTGGTGTGCGTCGTCCACAGTGGCGTGCATTGAGTTTGTAATATAATAAAGAATTTATTATGATTTTTAATAATAAAACATATCAATTTATCTATTTTCTGAAAAAAAAAACCAAGAGCATTTTTCTGAGTATATTTAATATAATTCGGAGTATATTTTTTAGCTATCCTACATCCAAGTGGGGGAATAAGTAATACACAAAATTACTACCCTCCTTATATTAGCTTAAATACTTGACATATCATTTTAGTATTTTACATATTCCTGCGGAAATACATAAATTACCATTAATGATTGACTGAATAATTGGGATTTCTATAGTTTATAAGCCCATAAGACAGAAAAATTATGGGGTCGTCGGAAGACCCACATGGTTACAGAGATCAATTTATTTAGAACAATAATTTTAAAACATATAATAATATCGTCTTAGTACTGCGTAAATCGATCTTTAAAATCATTACAACTTTTAAATCAAACACAATATACGGAACACTTATATGTAGTATTGTTTAAGTTTCTATTTTATTTTATGTTACTGTTACATGTTTTAGTAATATTGTTTCATATTTAGTTAATCGGTTTAACGTTATTTCATGCTCGCTAGGTATCGCAAGATTGGACACAAAACATAGGGAGATCAGAAATAGATAATATTCGGACACCAAATACAGACAAACATTTATAATTATTTCAGAAAAAACACTATTCATTAAATGTATAATTACTTTATATTATCCATACTACTAAATTTTAATCATACGTAAATGAAATCCTAAGCACGGGAGACCCCAGTGAGCATATGTGTCACGATATATGTGTCATATATGTGTCACGACAACAGAAAAAAAGATGATTAAACTATTATTATTATTATATATATATATATATATAATAATCTTATAATATATATTGATCTTATAATCCATGTAAATGCCCTGCTGGGCGTAAAACCAAATAAAATAAATGAATACAAAATATCCATCACAACCGCACAAGTCTAACTACACGCCCCTGAGGAGAGTGAGAATTTTTTTGCTGATTACTCGTAAAATACAAATTATCGTGTTATTCTCCACATATCTACCACTTTTACTAGCATAATTGCGTAAGTCATTGAATAAACAGGTCATCATTAATTTAAAAAATGTTCTCATGCCTGACTGCTGTTTCACCTTCAGGAGGTATAAGTCACTGTCAAAAAAATATGAAAAGTACTCAATAAAAAGTATTTCTTATAAAAATATATATTTAAATATTTTCGGCTACCCGGACATTAAAATACCACACGCCACTGAACGCCAGTCCGCTGGAAACACGGGAGATAATAAACAGGTGTGAATTAATAACGGCGCGGGAAATTAAGATTTTGCGTTTGAATTAAATCTCGAAACACGTGCGGTAGACTGACAGTGTAAGCATTTGTACTTCAACGACTAAAATAGCTTAATTCAGGTCATTTCGCTGGGCTATAAAGTCGCTGCTATTGCCACTTGCAAATACGTTGTAAGTCTAAGCGTTTAATGTCTCCATTTAGAGTTACTTTGTAAGTTCTCCTTAAATTATTGAAATATATGTACAATTCTCTAATAAATTATCTACACAATCTTGCTTACAAAGTGGTAGAAAAATAGTCATTGGAGAATAAATTGAAATCATAATTGTAAATATGTCATATTCATAAATGTCTATGTCAAAATCATGAATTCGTAAATAAAAAAATAAAGTACTCGCTTGATATTTATTACAAAATAGAAGTATCAAATCAAACAAAATGAAATATTTTTTTATGCAATTTTAAAACATTAAATGATACTTTGACGAATTTTATTAATTATTTATTTTTTTGTTTGTTAAAATTAACCATCCATTCAGACTGACAGCAACTCTTTAAATATTCAACACAACAACATGATTTGGGCAGCAATTGGAAACGAACTAGAAACCTTCATCTTCTAAGACAAATTCTTAGACAACTAACTGGCAGTGGTGGGTGATTTTGAATTTTCCGTGGTATTAAGTTTATTAATAAGTGACGGGTGTAATTAAAATATCTGCAATAAACGGCTAATTTTCTGGAACATTTTCAGAATATAATCTGTTTGGTGTGAAAAAAATTTATGTTAACCATATTCTCAACTGTCATTTAAATTAATCCACTTCAATCACAATATGGTTCATTCATTTGTTGGCATATATAATTCATTTTCAATCAGGTATACACATAACGCACTTCTGCAAAAAATGCGTTACAATAGTATTGCATTTATAAATATTAGTACAGTACCTACTGCTGAAACTGACCGAATCAGGGGAAATCTGTTGAAACATCTCAGTCAATGCAATATCAACCCTTCCACCCTGAACAAGGAAGCTTCAAGTGACCAAGGGGGTTCGTTGGGAGCTTTAATAGAAAAGCGTCGCCAGCGTCGCGGCGCCCTTAATTCCCAGCGGAGGGCGTCTGCTGTATCGAAGGCTTCGGGGGTGGCAACATTAACCTGATTACCACTTTGTATGGCCGCTTGTGGGGCTGAAAGGAAGGTATAATCAAACTATATTGTGAGACAATGAGGGTTATAGGATTATATTATGAGGAGACACTTCAAGAGCATCGACTTTCAAGATTTTATTGTAAAATTGAAAGCAAGTATTTGATGAGAATACATATAAAGAAAAGAAAAAAAATTCAAGCTTTTGTAAGAAAAATTCTGGAGAGTGAAAAACAACTGGGTAGTTGCCGATTATTCCACAGCGTCAAGTTTCCATGTAGCCCGGGGTCAATCCTTTAATAGGTAAGACTCCCCATCATTGCACAAGCAATTTTTATGCTCATAATGATAGTAGCGTCAGGTTTTCCGTAACCTACGTTCGTCATTCTTTGATGATTTGGTAAACACTTTTAATAATCGCTAACCAATTACTTTCTTACAAAAGCCAAAGAAACCTTCCTAATTTCCGCGTAATCGTACAAACATTTCATCAAACTCCACATCTTTCTTCTCGATGCCTTTCTAATGAAATCATCTCTCATTTCCACTACGAGCCCCTGTTTAGGCCGGTCTCCCAGGCAATCAGGACTGTGGGCGGCGAGGAGGGGATGCGGTGGCTGGTAGGGCGGGGGCGGTAGCGGGGCCAGGGCGGCTGGCGCCACTGCACCGCCTACCTGGGGAGGACATCGTCACTGTCGTCACTGGGTTTGCTGATTTATAGGATTTGCATGCGTTTGATAAATTAATTGCTCTTTGGTTTTAAGTTTATTAGAAAAACATTATCTCAAAGATTTTATTATATAAATGGTACGTGTTATCTGGAGTATGAAGCTGAAAATCCGTTCGCTTAAAAAAACCCTTGAATTTTGGTTTGCAATTCCGATGCCAACGAAACGAATCTCATTTCACAACCTCATTTCCATCTTGAGCTTTATAGCTTTGGAATAACTAATATTTAAAAAATGGGAGCTCCCAATATTTATTTGCGTAAGAAATTAATATATAAATAATAAAAATACTCAATTAGTGCGAAATTTTAAATCTTATATTAAAGGGGGTAAATAAATTGTACTGGCATAGACCTATTCTTATTTCTTGCAATATTATTGATGACAAATCTTTAGGCTGGGTGCTGGATTATGTAAGGTTATTTTGATATACTTAAAGGTTTTCTCACAGGCCCTAGAACGAAAAGTTTTCTAAGGCAGAGATGACGGACCGCCTAACAACTCGGTCTTGGCAAATACTCCTTGCCTCATTCAATTTCTTAATTTGTCATATACATGCTCTTCTGTTATTCTATATATGGCAAAACTCAAGTAGTTGGTTCACTTGATCGTGCCAAAAGAATACTACCTTTTTAATCCAACTTTCTTCAGAGACAGACATGTTTAAATCAAACTTCAATGAATGAACACGATGAAGCATCGCAATTGATTTAATAAATGTTAGATTAATTTACTCGTAGGTATATGATTACTTGTAAGTATTGTGAAATATTATTGGAATAACTATTTTTCACAAATAAATAAGATAGAACACTTATAATAAATGATACACGGAGAAAAATTACTAATCTCTTCAAATTATTGGTAACCTGTTGAAACCGGGATTGTAGGCCCTTAACGAATGATTAGAAAGATTTCCTAAAACACTTTCAGTAAAAAACGAATGTGTTTTATTGTTTATAACAATTATAATATTTTATCATTTCCTCATTGAATATTATCAAGGCAAATGTAGGAACATGAATACGTGTTTTGATATATTAGGAATTTACTAAAAGTTTATCGGGAAACGGTCTGCAATCCCGTTTCTAACCGGATTTCCAATAATTTGAAGAAATTTTTAATAAATTAGCAATACTCGTTTTTCTCTGTGTACTTTTGGTGGTGAACTATTGGCAGAATATACCTTCAGTAGGTTGTTAGGGGTAGCTTGTTCCTAAACGTGAATTGCCCCACGGGATGGGGAAGCAATCTGCAGATATCGTCAGCGGGGAGCAGCAGATGGGAGGAGATGAGAGGAGATGAGAGAGACGAGACAAGACGAGGTAATAGAATTATTATTGGAAGCTTCCTCGGTGATAGTGCTGTCGGGAACAGAGGTAAAACTTATAGTTTTCATCTGCGTCTTAGAAATACTTCTTGTACACCTAATAATCTCGAATACGTAGTAGTATATGTTGTTTTGTAGACTGATAGGCTTCCATTAAGCTGAATAAAATCGGAAAACAACTAAAGAAATGTTAGATGACAAATATCTTCTCATACTGCAATTCTGGTTTGGTTAGTTTGATGATGATTTGAAACTATTTTACTATGCGGCATTTTGATAGTTCGAATGACGGGCATCAAAATGCTATTTTCTAAAGTTCGTGTTTGGTTTTATAAAATTTACGTCACATACTGCAGCCCTGGAACTACACTGCGGCAAGTAAAGATAAATCATTGACTACAGAAACGGGCGATCTGTTTGATAGATTCTTGTATCTTATCTTAACAAACGGATTGCAATCTTTAATATCTTTAATGCTCTTCTTGTTCTACCGGTATTTCAATGTAAGATGCTCCGAGGAACTGGCATCAGAAGGGAAACACGCCAAACTGGCCTCGAATATTTATACACGGTTGACATTTGTCACGTGAGGACGAGTTCTCGAGAACTTGTTTTTGAGTTCAACAGATCGGCTGTGAAATGCTTTTCTGGCTTCTCTGTTTCCTTCCACCTACATAACTTACGGGTTTATCGAAGACCCTGATACATCCCATCCTTTACTTAAAAAGACACTACAGACAGCATCTCCAAAGATGACATAAAAAATATCACGCTAGAATAATGAGTTTTGAAATTTTGCATCATAACTATGCACATTAATATATAAACATTAATCAGCATATTAGTAAGTGTAATAAGTATGAACTTTATTGTTATCTAGCGATAAGACTCTAATTAACTGTGCATTATCACGGTTTATTCAAACAACAAAAGTGCTTTTAACGAGCAGTTAAAATAAACTATCCCAGTTCTATATAATATAATGCGGAATAACGTTATAAAAACATTGATAAATAAATATCTACTCGTAGCTATATCAAAGACTAATATCAATTATACATTTTTAATTTTTCTTTACCATATTTTTTCAACATAAAACAGACTTTTAAATTATTTCTGTAACCGCCAGTTTTAATTTTATATAGAAGCATTAAATCATTTAATCATTTTTTTCTGTATAACTATTGGCAACAACAATTTTAAAAAATCCAATCAAATACAACGAACAAAGACTTCTTTATCCTTGGGTACTTTTACCAGGTTATCTCAAGTAATGACTTTCATTGAATTACATTTGGTCGGGTTACATAACGTCGAGGAATGTCTTCATCTCGTTAAACTCACAACCACATGCACAGTCTTACAGGTAGGACACGAATCTTTGATGTTAATATTATTATAGTTTTTAGTAACTCACGGGTGACATGTTTGATGCATGGATAAATATTTATGCTGAGTCACACCTTGAACATCTAACGCATACTTGCGATAAAGAAGTAAATAAATAAATTAATTCATGGTGAATGGATATATAGATTGTATTTATTTAAGCCGTATTGAAAAATATATTCAAACATAGGTATTGTATATTATAACAAGTGGTTAAAAGTTCAAACAACCGCGGCGCTCATTGATTTGTTCAAATCTCACGACGAAGGCAGATAGACGGGTTTATCTAGAAATCCTAGTTAGCGAACTAAAAATTGTTGGGTTACCCTAGAAAATGGCGTTTTATTTGAGATTTGAATGTAGTAATATTTATTTATTTAGAATTAATGGCACAAATACCTTTTACATACATAAAAATTATTGACAGTAATAGTTAATTGTAAAAGAAAAATGTGAACCTTTTTAGTCGGTAAATGATAAACCGAACATGAAAAAACTTCAAAAGCCAAGTAAAAGAAATTTTGTTTTTTTAATGAAATTTAGATTTTGTTATTGATTTTGTTTCAGACATGCAAAAAATAAATATTGTTCGAAACATTCTGATTTTAATAATATCTTTCTACTATGTGTATGCGCGCAAGAAAGTAATTGAAACAATATGACACAGTTATCTTTGAAAGCCGGCAAAGGGAGGGAATAATAAGCAATGTTTTAAATACATAGATTTTCCATCAAGCAATCATTTTGTGGTTCGATGTATTAAATTTCATGATAAAGTTTTTTTTTTCATTTATTACATAGATTTTTGCTAGAGTTCTCACTTTGTGGTTGGATGTTTTACATTTTATGACATAGTTTTTGTTTCATTTAATACATAGATTTTTGAATATTGTTAGATTTTTGTATTTTCAATAAAAAGCAATCATTTTGTGGTTTGATTTATTATATTTTTTGACAAAGTTTTTGTTTTATTTAATACATAGGTAATTTTCGTATAATGCTAGAGTTCTCATAAAAAGTCATTATTTTGTGGTTGGATGTTTTACATTTTATGACATAGTTTTTGTTTCATTTAATACATAGATTTTTCAATATTGTTAGATTTTTGTATTTTCAATAAAAAGCCATCATTTTTTGGTTTGATGTATTATATTTTTTGACAAAGTTTTTGTTTTATTTAATAAATAGATAATTTTCGTATAATGCTTGAGTTCTCATAAAAAGCAACCATTTTGTTGTTTAACGTATTGAATTTTATGACAACGTTTTTGTTTCATTTAATACATAGATTTCTTGAAATGGCTAGAGATCTCTCGGTGTCTCCTTGGATGGTGTCCTTGTTTATAACATAACATAACCAACTCAAGTCATTCTCGGACTTACTTATTCACCATGCAATGGAGTAAGCGCAATTGGAGTAGTCAAGGAACCAAGGCACCGATAATATCTAACCGCCCTGCATTGGAAGAACGTCAATATTTAATTCAATTAAATATTTTTTTTCTAATCAACAGCCAAAAAAGTATATTTCGCGCAATACATACTTGCTGTAACTACTAACTACAAACAACAAACAAGACTCTGCGAGACGTTGAACTTAAAGTGTCTCTACACGGACCCCTGATATCCGGTTTGCCCCGGAAGTTCTCGCTTATCCGGCACCCCTTCAATCGGAAGCGCGCTTATCCGGTCCACTGTGGAAATAAACCTGGAAATCCCCACGCAGTGGACGTTAGACTTTGGACACTGTACATGATATCCGGGAATAGCTACGCCAAAATCCAAAATCCTACCGAAGCATTTCACTTACGAAACAACGATAAAGCCTGCATCAGGGATGTGTATGAGAATGTGACCTTTCATACCTTTTACGGTGCAGTGAGGCAAACATTGGAGTGCAACATAACTATCATCCCAGCGCTTAGGCTCTTTTAACACGCGTAGTAAAATTCTAACGTTATAAATCAATTCATTCGAATTTGATTGGCGTTTTCGTGCATTTCTTACTGCAGTATGGTCTACTATGGCGTAGGTACATCCATTAGATAAACTTTTTTTAGGTTGTTTTTACTCGTGAAATCGAAATCGAAAGCTTTAATATTAGCGATTTAGTACCAACATTTTGTCGAAATACCGACAGTTCTTTTCTGTAATTACTTTCAGATGAGTGATAAAAATTTATTTTAATTATTTTTTGGAAAATTGAAAGACATTGTACTATCTAATGAATAAAAATTTACAGCAGTTAATATCGAAGTAAATTTCGGTTATAAAATAAAAATTAGACGTAGGTGTTAGCTTTGTTGACTCCAGTCTCTAGGAAAGAAGGTTCAATCTTCAGTCAAACGAAAAAAAAAATAATAAAAATTAGATGTATTATATTAAAAAAGCTTTGTTTTATTCGGGTAAAAATTTTTTAATACTTTTTTTAACCCAAGTTTATCAATTAAATCAGGATCAGAAATAAAATAGTTTAATCAACATTGATGATGTTGTACCAAAAACCAAGGAAAATATTTCTTAATTACAGAGAAGAAGAATAATAAAATTAATTTAACGGGACAGCCTGTTTACAGCACAAATTCAGAGGACCGAGAACGAAGTGCATTATTTCAGAAACACTCCAAGGTGGTTAGCGGTTTTACAAAGGGCGTGCGGCCGAGACATGTTTATATAAAATATTTAAATAAAAACATAAATTTCTGAATCTTACAAAGGGTTATGTTATAAATGTTGTTGAAGGTCACAACATTGTTTTAGTTCGTGTTAGGAAACCGGTAGGTGTTGAATGTAACACGGGGACAGAACACATTGATCAATTATATTTATTTTTACATGTTGTACCAAAAAGCAGAACACTGTTTTATTTTCATATTGTCACTATCTTCTTATTTTAGGGTTAGCAGAAAGGAAAGACCGCCATATCTGCCGAAAACTCTATTTACTTCAACTACAAACACTTAGGACAAGTTATATAATAGAATTTGAATAATTCATCAAATTTCAAAGTCGATTAACAAGTCCTGTGGAGGTTCTATTCAAGTGCTGTTATTATTTCAGTTTTACAAAACCCCTGGCCAGTAATGATATAATAATAGATCTTAAATAAAACCTTTACAAAACTTGAAAATCAACTTTGAAATTGAATGAATTGTTCAAATCCCGTGAAAAACCCGTCCTAAATCTTTTCATATATACTCGTACGTAGAGTAAAATGGTCAAAGACACCATTTATAATTAATATTTTGCTTGAAATGGCTTTGACTGCGTTTAGTAACTAGGTACGTCAATATTTGAAATGGGGTGGTTCTTTCCAAGCTTCCATTTTTCTTTTACTAGTTCATCCCTAACATCCCTATCATCATCCCTAGTTTCTTTACTCCATTAATATCTTCCAAATGAACAGGTATTATAGTTATATTCACTGAGATGTTGAAATTGATACTTTTGTTCGATAATAAAACTGTTTTATTAAATTATACACAACTACGAATGAATGGTAATTGGTTATTTATTAGTTGTGAATAATTAAAAACACGTTTATTAGTAAGGGGGAAAAGAATTATATCAGTTTAAAAAAACGTTTTAACTCTATCATATTTTTTTTTGTATTTTAAATTCAAATGCGACAATGTGACCGTAAATAGGTAGTTACATTTGTAAGTAACAAGCCTGTTTTAAACAGAAATAAATAATGATATAGAATAAGTTGGTATAGTTTTGCATGTATTTTACTCTTACTTTTAATATATATTTTTTTAATAACTTTTTATCTTTATATTTATTTCTAATATATGGTTTGTATTATAATATGCATTTTTATTTTTTTTGTTTTACTATCACAATGTCCTTTTCCCTTGTGTTGTATTATTGTTATTCTTACATAAATCATGTACGACTACCATAATACGGGCATGAGCCTAATATGGTGAAAAATCACCAAAATTGTATTTTTTTTTATTAAATAAATATTTGAATAATATTAATTTTTATTTTTTTAACTGAAAATTATGTTTAGATCATCGTTTGCATATCAAATTTCGTAACATGTATATAAAACGTGCATAAAAAACGTTATTTAGCCCTACCACTGGATTGAAATTATACATTATGAACCCACCTTCCCGCGAACGAAGAAGGTAAAGAAGTGTCACAGGCAGGAGCCACCCTCCGCCAACAATACTTATTATTATTTGTATAGAGCTACCCCTAACTGGCTGCGAGCTCGGAGAGAACAAGAGGGAAATTAGGTAAAAAAAACTCCTTTCATGCGCCGCCCTTGTAATTAATCAAATATCAGGGATGATGGCTAATTGGCTACTGTCGTCATCCACCTTGAAACTTATCTTGATTCTTGTAATTGTGAATGGTACCTATGACATTTTTTGGATTTGCGTGTATTTGTATTTAATATTACTTCATCGATAAGTATATTAGGACAAACTAAATTATGATACTAGAACAGGAGGGCTTGCACCAAAACCTATAAAATGTCAATATTGACTGGATAAGGATTTTTATCAATATTATCTGTGATTCGCCGACCTTCTCTGCCACGCCCGCAACCGGCAATGGCGTTTGACAGTTCTAATCGATTAAAAGCTGCTTAGTTTGTCGAACCAAAATCAAAATTAGTCTACTTTCAAATGAACCGAGAAAGATTAATTTAGGCTTTTGGAAATGGTTTTTTGACAATTATAGCAAGGAATAATTATGGCTTATAGAAAAAAATCAACAAATGCAAAAGCAATTCGTTAAAATTTAATGTTTCGTAGCGAAATACAACTTTATTACGATTTTTCCTCGATATTGGTATATGTATAAGTTACGTATACATTTACTGAACTACTTAATTTGTTGATATGGCTATGTTACGCTCAAGTGGATATATAATATTTCAAATTTTTTAAAACCTGTTATTATTTTGAGAAACTCATTACGGGCAAAGGCGCGACTCCCAGTTACACTAATAAAGTTAATAAAAGATAAGATAATATTAATAAGAAATACCTTATTTTTATTATGTAATAAGCGAAATTCTATGTAGATTATTAATTCAGAAATGAAAAATAATGCTTTTATAAAATAAATACAAACACAATAAATTATTTAATGAATATAACGTGTTACCCTACATTGAAAAGCACAGTGAGAAATTAAGATCTGTAGCCTTACAGAATACACCGTTTGGAGATGCCATCGTCTGACTGGCTCCAAGCAGCTGAGAGCAGGTAGGATTTTTATGCGGTATTCACATACAAAGTCTCAAAAATCAGTATCAAAAAACTGATTTTTACCCAACAAATTGTGCTTTCTCCTCGCCAAGCCACGAAATTACACTTATTTTTTTAATGATAAACTAATGTTTATAAGACAAGGTTTTATGCATAGCACAAAGGATAAAATATAATTATAAGCAATAATTAGTCGACTGAAATATCAATATTTTTACTCGGGAGATATTTTCAATTTGTATTGATATTTCTGGCGACTAATTATTGCTTATAATTATTTGTTACGAAATTACACATTATAATTACACAATCCATCAAATCAATCCTAACGATGCAAAACCGTTTCAGGTTCTGCACCACCCATTTCAAATTTTACCGCCCTTCAAATTATGTACAAAGTATGGAAACTACGCGAGAAGCTCGGCGAATTCACACCCCCTAAATTTGCGCCCTAGGCAGCTGCCAAGATTATCTAGGTCTAAATACAGCCCTGGTGCTCCATTGTAGGTCCTTTCAAAACGGGATAGAAGAAGGGAGCAAATAACCACAAGAAACAACCAATCTGAAAGATGGTATTGATATTACATCAATGATAAAGCTTATAAACCACAACCGTCATAACAACACGTTCTAATTCTAACACTCGAGATGGAAAGTACCTAACCGGAAATATATGGCATTCTTTAATGACTGCTTGGTCTACCGCCATTTTAATGTGTCTATGGTCTGCTGAAACGGTTACGTCACTTTTGAATTAGGAACCACTATACAATATATATATACTAAATCACGTTCGCCGCTCAAATCCATATTTGAACACAAGAGCTTTCAATGCAAAAGTAGGTTTAAATGCGCTAACGAAACACTGAAACATAGATTCATTACTTTTACCGATAACAACATCCCAATCGATTTCGACAGAATTATTATCTTCTAATTAAAATAACATTTTTATTATTTAATGTAATAGTTAGTTTTTACAGTATGTATTATAATTTCCAAACTTTAAATTTTTCGGGTCTCCTAAAACCGTACCAAATCTATGATTATGATGTCATCAGTCACCAGTGAATATAAAAAATATATAATAAATGAAGAAATTTTTTTTTAAATTAAGAAGAATACTAGCCTAGAATAATAGACTATGTAAACATAAACTGCTTTCACAAAGTATAGGTTACAAAGTTATAATTATTGCCGACTTTAATGAAATTTAACAAACTCACAATTCTAATGTGTAACCGACAGCAATGTCCATGTGAAAAGTCACTGAGAAATAGCCTTTCGCCTTGCTTAAGCCTTCCTATTGCTATTTTGCGAAAACTACGATTTATTTTGAATACCTACTCAAAAAGTTTGTTAAAACTTTTTATGGTGAGTTTATTTAAATTTTTCTTTTTTTTAACTTTATGGCAATTTTATTGAAGTCGAATAACACATTTAAAACCCGTTGTATGTAAACAATGCACCTGCGTGATTTGCTGCGATACCTATCATTAACAGTCATAAAAAATCATATTAATAACGCATAACTGCTCACCCTGTACAAATCGCAAGTGCGCCCTACTGTCGAATTTGGCAGCCATCTCTGGTCTGGAGCCCCAAAATACCTGAAAAAAACCCTTGACTCTGTGCAGAAACGGGCGGTCCGTTTGATAGATTCCCCAATCTTAACAAACGGACTGCAATCTTTAGAGCACAGGCGTCAGGTAGGTATGCTGTCCTTGTTCTATCGGTATTACAATGGAAGATGCTCTGAGGAACTAGCGTCATTGATCCCTTCGGCACCGGTGCGTAGTCGGGATACACGCCAAACGCGCGCCCAACATTTGTACACAGTTGACACTTGTCACATGAGAACGGGTCGCTTCTATGATTCGTTCTTAAGTTCAACAGCTCGGCTGTGGAACGAACTGCCGGCCTCTGTGTTTCCTCCCTCCTACAACATGGGACTCTTCAAGACCCATGTTCACTCCTTCCTCTCCACAAAAAGACCCTCCACACAGCATCCCCAAAGATGACATAGGCCCTGAGGGAAATTATTTTCTTCAGGGCCTCCTGTGTGGAGTAAATATAAAAAAAAAAAAAAATAATAACATAAAAAAAATTGCCATAAAATAATAATATATCTATGTTGGTCATGCAGGTGTTGGAATCTAAGTCGTTTTCCATTAATTGGACAGAATATTTCCTGCCTACTATATCTGCGAACAATCTGACTAACACACCTCTCTTGGTTGTCTAACGATAAAATTGCACACGTGAACAATTGATCTCCACAGTGCGCGTCGGCACCACAAATCGGCGCAACGACAGGTGACCCGAGTACAATGTACAAGGTCCAGTCAATCAAGGTAAGTGGTTAAGTGGAAATTAACAGTACTTCAGTGCGTGTTCCTCCCACCGTCAGTGTGGGAGTATCATAATGGCCTACCTGGCTTACCTTCAGAATTATTATAAGATTTTCTAACCGTCTTAAGCACTTCGAATTACCAATTTTTACACAAATTCCGCGGATGGCATTTCTGCGTTATTTTTTTATACGCTTATGGGGTTTTTCATTAAATTCAGAAAGTGGTTACAATTTTCATACAAGTGTTAGTAATAAATAATGGTTGCTTAAAATAATAATTACATTTTTACAATATTTCACAATTAGATTAAATAAAATGAAAAATAGATTGAAAAGATAATCAATAATTTTCCATCACATTAACCTGTATAACTTCTTGCCACCTAATCTGAAACAACCTGCTGATAATTCACCAATGCACAAACTGAAAAAAACAGATAACAGAATGGATATAAACTAAAGGTACACAATTTTTCCAAAAAAACCCCAATGACATATCCAACATAATATAATTTAATTAGCATGTCTATTGTGTTTTAAGTTGTACTAAATAGATTATTGTTGTATAATCATTTGGTAAATTTTTAAATACTTGCGTTAATTTCACCTACTTCTATTTTGTTTTATTCTCTTTCGACTTAACTGATCTATTATATGTACAATACATACTGCCGCCATAGCTGGAACCACAGTATCCTCTTTGAGTATCTCAAGGACGATAATAATATTTGAATGATTTGTTTAGCGCCGTTTTTGTGCAAAATCAACTCAAGGGCGGATGATGTGTTTTTACTTATGACGGCATAATAACACTTTCCTAAAACATGCGAACACCTCAGCACAGTTTCTTCTAGTGAGGTGTTCACAAAAATTCCTACTAACACATACATATATAATATCCTTGTTTGACTGGTAGGTACTAATTTTATTTACTGTATGTAAATGAATAAATAAATAAATTTAAATAATACAGTGCCATGAAAAATGTCGATTTCATTTGTATGTCAGTTGCTAAACTATGAAGGCGAGGAATTGACATGTTTGCTTTATAATTTGTTCGTTAACAGTGACATTGAAAAAGGTCCATATGCTTTGTATCGAGTAGGCTCTCTTAAGTTGACTTGATTCAGGAGTTTGCAATAGTCGAGCTCCGAACATTTCGGTGAACATTTCTAAATAATCAATGCCTAGATAAAAGCATACTTAAATGAGTTAAATATTTTTTTACTATTTGACAAAGTATGTCTATTGCCTAAACATCTTCAGAAAACATTCAGTATTACAAGGTAAAGGTACATATTAATAATAACTAGCAGTTAAAAACCCGCTCCGCGGGTTTTTCTTCTGTTAGGCCCTGCGGGCGGCTCTTGGTTGGGCTTCGCCCATTTTAAGTGTTATTAACAACAGTTACATTTAGATAGATATTAGGACATTTACAGAGAGAGGGTGAGTATATATATTGTTAAAACACGGAACAGGGAGGAGTTAATTAATAATAACATGCTAAATTTACGCATAATAAGAATGACAGTTGTTTGAATAAATTAAATTTTACGTATTTGTGATGGATTATTTCAAATTAAACACTATTATTGACTACATGTCTACAACTGCATATTTAAATATTCGCGCCATTCATTAGGTTCGTTTTTATACCGCCAGAGGTGCGCTCTGTCGGCCATCTATAGCCGTGCGTATCGGCCATTGAAGGAACGCGTGATTTTTTTTATAAACGTCAAACATAATCACGTAACTGTGGATAATTTTCATTGTAATGTAATTAATCCAATGGATTATGAACTTTCTAAAACATATTTTCTTCGATATTATCCAAAAATTATATGAGCAGAAACGATGCTTTTGAAGAAATCTCGTATTATTATGAGGCGATCCTATTTTAGTATGAAATCGTGTCTTAATTTTCAAGTTGGCTGAGTTTACCCGAAACAGACAATTTTAATTTGACCAATCAGAGGGCCTACATCGTCCAGACGCTAGGACAATAATACTATCAGATTAACATCATTGCCTTCAACGTGGAAGAGATAAATATTTCACAATATAAATATAATATGCTTTGAAGCGTTTAAGAGGGTCCAATTTATACAACTTTTCAGAAAAAAAATCTAAAGTGTGTTTTTTAGATTATCTCCACAGGAGGCCCTGAGGAAAATAGTTTCCTTCATGGCCTATGTCATCTTTGGGGATGCTGTGTGGAGGGTATTTTTAAAGAAATGAAGGAAAGGAAGTTCGGTGATGGAAAGAGGTATTAGGGGTGAACTGGATGGGTGACGGATGAATTTATTTCTCCCATTGCCATGCGGGTCAAAGGGTCTCCGTAAACTTGTATCTCCCAATCCGGCCTATCACGCAGTAATTGAGCCGTCTCATACGTCGCCAAGACCTACTAAGCTTTACCCTTTGAACCCGGGCACCCCTGCTAAGCCACCAAACATAGCGAACCACTTTGGATGACATATGGCAGAGGTGTTGGTTATCCAATAAATCGTTGCCAGGACAGCGGTACTCACACCCAAATTTAATTATAACAGTGTTTAGTACAACGCACAATTACACATTTTTATTTGCATAATTTTAATTTACACAATGAAATTTTATACCTACCTACACTATTTATATTTATATACGAGTAGTATGCCTAATAAACCTTTTTTTATTAAAAATTACCAAGTTTAAAAAAAATCAAGTAGATTTTTGTTTTTCGACTATTTATCTTCGATCATATATCTACTGCACTCTAACTCAGTTTAGGTACTCGTACTCAATACCCCTTTCATGTTACGATGACTTCCTGTTCGTTCCTTTTCCACACCAATATGTGCCAGACGAAATAATTAAGACTGATTTATTGTCATTTTACATTAAAAAAATACGATAAATAACAACATCGCCGACAAAATTAAATAGGTCAGTGACCTTATGAATAAATTCCAAATGAAATATTAACGTGTACCTAAAAAATCTTCGTTGTTTACGACTAGACACGATATATCTGGCCTCATATGAAGGTAAACAGAGAACATAGATTTTTACAGAAATTTCCTGAAAGAAAGCTCTCTCTGTTTATTTTATGTGATTTTTATTAGAAACAGGTGCAATATAAGTGCTTGGTTAACAGACCAAACGATAAATTAAATACATACGAAACTCGTAATAAGATAAACTCGTGTATCTTCTATATTTATCAGGTCAAACTTTTGTAAGTTATAGCTGTACGGTTACATCAATTAAAAACTAAGTAATGGCAGCGGTTAATGGCGTTAAGTTATGCAAAGTATTTCACACATTTCAAATTTATGGGTATTTTTACTGTGACTACAACAGATTTTATTGTTGCGTGGGATATTATAGAAATTGAAAGATAAAACTTATTTTATTTAAATCACTGTGTAAAAAAAAATACTCAACTTTGAAATAAATTTTAAAAAATTTTTTTTTTTTTTTTAATTACGTACGCTTAAGGAATACTGATCATCACCATGATGAATATGATCCATACATTTATATAGAGATTTTATTTATTTATTTATCTACATGTGTATTATATAATATATTACGTGTGTACATTGTTACAAGTAAATTGTTCAGTAGTATAATAATATCTACATATAGAGTGGAGAATTGACGGCCGGCATAGTCCAGTGGTAACGCATTGGACTGCCATTCCGAAGGTCGCGGGTTCGAACCCGGCGTGCGCAAATAAATTTTATTTGATTAATTTGTGTTATTTCACAATTAATTAATTAAAATAATATATAGTATATTTGCGGCACGTTCCAGAGTGGAAGATACTACCAGTATCGCCCTGGTGTAAGACCACCATTCAGAATTGAAACGTTGCTCCAAATGGCTTTAGCCGTGTTTAGTGACTAGATCTGAATAGCCAGGTACTTCCCCACCTTCCTCTTTCCCTTCCCCACTTACCTTCAGCCTCACAACATCCCCCAATTGGGGGTGCCATAGTCTCACTGGCTCCAGACGGGAGCAGTTGGGACTCTTGTGAGGTATTCACTATAAAAAAAAAAAAAAAAAAAGAACATAATAAACTGAGTACGAACGAAATAAGCAGGTACAATACATGTTGTCATAGATAGTTCTGTTGTACAAAGGAGTTAAAATAAGTACTAAAGGTACTATTAAAGTAGTTATACAGCAATGTATAGTAATTAAAAGTAATATTTATATAAATAAACATGTTTGCTGTTTACAGTTTGTTGTAAAGTATGTTTGTATTTAGCAAACCTTTTTTACTCCAGATTTGGTGTTTTACAGAACATATCCAAATTAATACAGCGATAAGAGATGAACATGAATCTAGGTATGCCATAATACTCGTAATTATAGTTTCCCAAAACGGTGACTTAGAAAAAGAAAGATAAACAAGTTCCAAAAATGTTGTATCATGCTGTACCCGAAAGTATTCAACATGTAAACATTTCACCATTACAGTTATATTAATTATGTGAGTTTATTGGGAGATAACCCCATTTAAGGTGACTTGAGTTGGAGGCGTTATCATTAAAATATGTAATAACACATTGTTCGATTGGTATTAACATAGTGCCAAAGAGAGATCGGGTGCAACTTTGAATTTAATTTATTTTATTTTATTTATTTATTTTATTGATACATGATTTAGAGAGTACATGAGGTTTTTTGTGATATTTCACCCTCCATGCTAGGGATGACCCCGTGTTATGGCGGGTGAATTTTACAGTGTGCGGACATAGAATCTATACATTACTATAATATAAAAAAGAAAAATGATGTATACCTAGTTTGGGATGCAAGAAGAGGATGGAGAAGATAGAGAATTATAAGAAAATGAAAAATTTGAGAAAATATTATTATATAGATCACACTAATTAATTATGTAAATACTATACCTCTAAGTTAGAAAATAAGGATATATTGTGTTTTGTCTGAAAGGTGATTAAATTGATAGAGTGTAGAATGAATGGGTATTGTAGTTGTAATGTATTCCGTGTGTAAGTATCCATTTCGTAATTTGTTTTTTAAAGGAATGGGGTTGACTCACGGTTTTTAGGTTTTCAGGGATAATGTTAAAGATTTTAGGAGCTAGGAAGAAAAATTGTCTTTGAGCTGACGTGGTATGTGGTGACGTGATAAAATGGATGGTGGTTTTTAGTGTTATTACAAATATTTATTATGCAACTATCGCATGTATTAAATAATTAAAAAGAGACTCGTTTCTGGTTGGAAATTCAAAACAGAAAAAGGCCCTGCAATTTGTATCCCTATTTTGACAGATTTTGAAAAGGATATCAAAATATTGATACTTTTTTCAGATGTGAAAAACATAAAATGAAACGTATGTACAAAATGACGTATACAGAATAGTTACGTTCATTTAATATTACAAATTCCAATAGTAACTAATCGCAAATAAATAATTTAATTAAATCACAAGAGATGAGTTGGGATGTTTAATGTCAAGCAATGTGACGTGGGCAGCTTCTCAAATAAGTAGCATTGTTCTACAAATGTTTTTCGTAATGCCACAGGTACCTGCTCTAATTGATTCGCTACTAGAAGCCAGGTGCATACCTACTAGAAGACGTGACGAACGCGTGCCAAGCATCCGTACGATGTTGACATTTATCACGGATGAATAGGTAGATTCTACGACTTAGAATATGCCAGGAATATATTCATTGCATTTAAGAAGGGAACAATGAGTTTGTCTTGCTTGTATATTAATTTACAATAGCTTCATTAATGTTTTAATATCTTCGTGAAAAGAATAACAAATTGTTATTGTGTGTTTTTACTGATAAGCAACACCTCCGCCGTAGGTCACATTAAGTGGTTTGCTACGTTTGATTACTTAGCATGGGTGCCCGAGTTCATAGGGTTAAGATCGGAAGGCTCTGGTTGAGGGCGACCCTCTGACCCATCCAGCAGGACTCTATCGACTCATCGCCTTACACAGCAGTGGGAGAAACGTATTCATACGTCGCTCACTCCTGAACACAATGACCGTCAGATTTCTGCCCACCCCTCATATTAGTTTCCTTCCCAGAACTTCCTCTCCCTTATTTCATTTAAAAGACTCTCTACACAGCATCCCAAAAGATGACATAATATGCGAGGGGATATTATTTTCCTCCGGCCCCCTATGTGAAGTTAATGTCAAAAAATATTAATAATTCAGTGTCACAGTGGGATTATTTGTCACTAGCAAATATATAATTGACTACAATAATCGAGATTATTACGTAAAACCACAGTTCCGACTTACCATAGCTGGTGGAACTATGGCATCTAGAAAGCGGAGAAGAGAAAAATTGAAAACACCTACCTACCTAGCTTTTCAGACCTAATCAAACTCAAATCAAATTTGTGATCTTTCTCCAGCATGATAATGAGAATATTTTCTATTCCGGGATTGCCTATTTTGCGTTAACGAAAAAAAAATCTTTTGAATTTCCAGTGGCCATTGGGCACAGAGGCAAGGATGTTGGCGCTCTTCCACACAAGTAGTTAAAATAGATATGAGGATTGGATTTGAAAACCTTCAGAGATTAGAAACAAAATGATACCCATCAGGACCATGAGCTTAAAGTAACTGCAGCTTTTTACTTTGACTTTTGATGAATGACTTTTCCAAATTACTGAAATATTAGAAAAGGCTTTTGATTTTAGAAATTGTGGTTTTTTGTTAAGATAAAATGATACATACACTAAATAGTGATAATCATAACAAGGGGCTGACCGTTTGGAAGGATTTGTTAAATTTTGTTCTCATACCGAACGAGGCTAAATATTTAAATGAATTAGATGAATTAATGAAAAATAATTTATTTATGATTTTCCATTTGCAAATAAATAATGTCCATTTTATATCCCTAATAATGAAACACGAGGAATGTCAATATCAATATACTTCGTAATGCCGCAGTTACCGCCCGCTGTTTTGACTAATTTGCGGAACTTTTGAATGTGTCATTAAGCTGTTCATTTCATAGTTCATTCCACCAGAACTTCAAATAGGGTGAGCTTGATGGAAAATTATATATAACCGTATCACTCGGTGAGTCATTGATTAAGCAACCCAGTTTAAAATGTGGTTAATTTTTTTAAATATTTTAATGAAATTTGAAAATATCTACTGAAAGTAATGTTTTTTTCAAGCTTGAAAAAATTTTGATGCTGGAGAAAACTTACTGATTTAATTAATTTATTAAAAATCAGGTCAAATTATTCGTATTTCTGTTAAAAAAGGGACTGCAGGCATTTAACGAATGAATTGTCATATTTTCTATCAAACTTTCAGCAAAACACGAATGTGTTATGAGGATGTCAAAAATAAGAGGTATTCTGAATGTACTAATATTTTGTTAGGAAATGGCCTGCCATCACATTTTTTCCAGGTTTTCATAATTCATCCATGCTCATTTTTCTCCGTGTGCCCTGGCAATATATCTAACGCATACTTTATTTTTAAAATAAAGACAAATATTCCAGGGTTAATAAAGTGACAATATTTTAAAATCTCCGTCTACCATACTAAGCTAATTTTTCTTAGGTCGTGATGGAGGACTCAGCTAGCCGAGGAATCGAACATACGATGCCACTGACTGGCCAAATATTTCAATATCTAACTAAACTGGTGATTTGTCTTAGTGGTCCATAGAGCTGGATTCCTACCAATGGTCGCAGATTCAATCCCTGCTAGCCTTTCATCATCGCCCAGGCATCATTTTCCGCGTATACAAGTATGCATTGTCCCAGGCTATTAGTAACCTCTCAATATGGACATTTTTTTAATGTGAATACCGCACAATAGTCCCAACAGCTCCCAACCGTCTGGAGCCAGTGAGACTATGGCATTCCCAATCAGGGTGTGCTCTGAGACTAAAGGTATTGGGGAGGGGAAGGTGGGGGAGTACCTGGCTATTCAGATCTTGTCAATAAACACGACTAAAGCCATTTCAAGCAACGTTTCAATTCTGAATGGTGGTCTTACACCACCACTCTGGAAAGTGCCGCAAGTACATTATATATTACTTCAAATGATTAAATTGCGAAATAACACAAATCAATCTAATAAAATTTACTTGCGCACGCCGGGATTTGTACCGTGATCTTCGGCTTGCTAGTTGAGAGCCTTACCCCTCGACCACAGATGCAATGAATTTAGTCAGTGAAATCTTTAAATAGCGAAAAAATGTTTAATATTGAAACTTTTTGTTTTTTATTTTACTCAGGGAGAAAACGAAAGTACTGACAGTAAGTAGGTACTAAAACAATATAAAAACATTAACTGAAGAATTCAACCGCAACCTAACCATTTCTCACACATTAAAGTGAGCAGCATAAACATTAATTTAAAAAAAATAGATAAATTTAATGTGAGTAAAAATAAATTTATGAATTGTGTTATACAGAAAATGAGAAAAGTGCATTATTTTCACGAAGTAGAAGCAGATAAATAAATGTTTACAATCATTTTTTTGGAAAAAATTGAAGGAAGAAAAATATTAATTTAATATTTAGTGATACTCAATGCAAATTACTCAATGCTTAAACAAAGTAGGTACTACCTACTGCAATGAAGTTTTTATATAACAGGAAAACAACTTTCACTTTAATACGAGGTAGTGCGTGCACAAAGAATATATCGGATCGGAATCCTTCAGAGTTTTATTTTGATTACATAATTCACTTTTCTTTCATAACAATCTGTAGTTTCGTCCGTCACCCCTGCTTTGCTGCATTTGATCCGCTCTTGTGCTTGATGAATAGAGAGTTAATAATATGACGTCATTATGTCTCCGGTGATAAAATCATCTTTGATCACGGATCGACGGATCACAGCAAGCAAGCGTGCTGCAACATTGCCGTTCTACCTCCCTAATACCATCCTACCTATGTACCTTACTTCCCAGTACCCAGCATCACAACACACAAATAATCACTGCAATCTAATTTAACTCAATCGTACGATGAACGGTGAATGATGTGACGTCAACATAGCTTTCACAGGACCTGATCTTACTAATACATTTTAAGAATGGTCTGTTCGTTTTTCACTCACCGTTTTTGTGGCTGGTCAGAGTCTAAATATTTTCTTACCTTAAAAAGAACATCTAAATATTTACCACAAGTCAGCGTTGTTGTTCATTATAAGGTATTAAGAACAACGACTTCGCCACCCTTTTTAAAAGTGGATTTGTGATAACAAAAGAAATTTAGACGGAAAATTCGATGAACTAGTAGGACATCGGAAAACAACAGAAAATGAGCTAATGCCCATAGCCAATATGAAATTAAAAGATAAAATTAAATGAAATATAAAATTCTTACTTATACTACAAAAACAAAAAAAATACCACTAATAAAACCTGTAAAATACAAATATATAAACCTATATGATTCGTAGAACCATGTATAGTACAGAAATGAAACACTACGAAAATCCTTACATTAGGCAAATACTAATTGTCTGATTGTGTGATTCAAAAAATAATGTGGACACTTAAAGAAATTTTAAGCGCTAAACAGAGAAAAAACATTAAAACGAGACAATACCCTAAAATATATACTTAGAATCTGAACGACGTAAGTGAAGCAGCCGTGCATAAAAATATGCGACGCGGGGCCCTTGTGTATTGTACGGACCTGCAATTGAATTTGCCCAATCAATTCTCTAAAATAAAGTGGGAATCTTAAAGACGTAAGTAATGAAGTGGCGTAAAAACATGGACATGGACAATGGACACACCTCTAAGGTTGACTTTGCCCTAGCTGGCCTAGAAAATCGATCTTGCCGTGGTGTTTATTTTAATAATTTCTGATGATCGTATTACTAAAATCAAAAAATTTTATAAAGGAATCCGTCGGGAAGTTACTAATTCATCGTCTAGAAAAATAAAATCTGGTGCTTACCTTAATTGTACAGTCGAAAGACGTTTTATAAAATTTTCAAACCATTTTACATAAAATATTTTAATACTATGGTCATGTTTTTATTAATCTTAAATATAATTAACTTACACCCCTCTAGAAACATTTGAGATTTTAGCAATGCGTTCATCACAAATAATTAAAATGTGAGCGTCGAGCAAACCCGCGGCATCAAAGACTTATGTCGCCTTAAGGAAATAAGCTTTCCAGATGAAGTTGATGATGATTCAACTAAAATAGCAAACAAATTTAACATACATTATTATACTAGTGTATATATTAGTGTCATAAACATAAATAAGAGTATTTCAATTGTTACATATACTTCTTATCAACGAGCGAAAGGAAAAGAGAATAATAAAATAACATATTTAGGTTTAGTATTATTATTAGTCTAGTGTTGACGTATTTCTGTGCCTGCTTCAAATTATCAAAGTAAAATTAACAGTGAAAAAAAAAAGTGAAAATTCTTAACACAATAATATCAAAATCATCGCCGTAGGGATTTCAATACGCATAATCAAACATGCACTGCAAGCTATAGAAGACGGATAAGTTTTATTAATAAACGTATTAAAGGGATTTTAATTCATGGAAAAGATCCATAATAACACCCGTGACAAAAATAGTTCTTGCCAAAAATTTCGAAGACTTCAGAGAAATAAATGGATTAGCAAAATATGAACAACTAGTAGAATCCATAATTTACTCCTTAATTTGTTACAAAGTATAACGCAACTCTACTGCACAACAAATCTGTACTAATGCCATAAATGCATTAATAACTAAGTGACACAAGATTTTTATGTACCAATTTACGTCTTTAATATTTCGTCGCGTCCAAATAAAATATCTGAGATGTCAACAGGCCAATAACTGCAAATGCGTCCTGACCCACGCTAAGCGAATTGGATCATTTTGTTTCCATGCAAGTGTAAACAAAAACCTTAATCAATATTCAACCATGATAATTTAATTGCACGTGTGTGAAAGTACTGTCACTGCTATAAAAAGTAAATTACCGATCGAAACAAAGTATTCCAAGCTAAAAAAGACAACTCAAAAGAGAATATCATAAATGTGGAAAACGGTACAACCATGGAACTATTACTCTTAGGGTACAACAGAGCAAAACGCTTTCAGGGTTTGGCTGTGCGCGACCAAAGATATGAAAAATCGGATTTGTTTATCTGAGAAACTCTCTAGGTTACAAACCAATTTTATTCTAATTCCGGTTGGGATACGAATTATGGGAAAAATTAATTGCAAGATGATATTGTTAATTCTGAATTTGAAATATGAGATCGACAAAATGACGTTTAATAAACAGATCCCAATGGTCAAGTTGGTTAAGATGCCTGTCCTGGTAGGACAAGAGATTCTTGGTTTGAATCCTAGTTGTAACCGTAATCTTTTTATTTTTCTGTATCTTGTTATGTATAGTTTAGATTTATTTGTGGTAACTTCTTTTTCAATGATACTTGTATAAGTATTTCTAAATCGCATATTTTTCTAAAATCGACAATGAAGCCAAACAAATCTGTCATAAACATACTTTTCTATCGATTTATTTTTTCTATTTTCTGTATAAATTATTATGCTCAACACTTTGTTATAATATCTCGTCGGTTAAGAGTGACAAGTGAGTTTTGAGTTTTTTAATAATTAAATGTTTAGAAACTCTAGCTGACTAAATTTAAATGCTGTTAATATTGCAAAAGTTGATGCAGAAGTTATTGAAGAAAAATGTATATATATGTTAGGTGTGATGTCTGTACGAATGTGGATGAGTGCAAGCGAGATGGAATGCTTGCAAGATCTTATAAAAGGCGATGCACGTTAGTAGTGCGCCCTCTTTTGTTACAAGCAGCTCCCCAATAAATATCAGTACAAGATCAAGTATCATTATTGTGTACGACCTTCACCCACTACAATAATACTCAGCCTCTACACCACATTGGCAAGAGCTACATATGGCATACATTACATTAGGGTAGGTTTTTTTGGTATAAATCTTCGATTGAATATTGAATATGATTTCGCAATACTTGTTTGTGTTTTGGTCGCCGATTTAGTGGTCCGTTAAATCTTTTAATTGATACATTCGGTTCGGTATGCATCCGAGCGAAGTGTAAGTGTGTTTTTATGTTCGACAGATCGGGGAGACGTTGTCGAATAAATAAATGTAAAACCGACGCCATTAGGCAATGAGCGGGAAAATTCAGGACGAATGCTAACGATGCCAGGTGGGCAGAGGTGGAGAGGGGAAAATCGTGGAATTCAAAGTAATAACCATAAAAAGGAAACAACCGGTGGGACAGCCGGTCTACTGCAAATGCTTTCTAAAAATACCTGCAAGCGACCACTAACAGCCAGCAACAGTGAACGGATAGTAACTAGAAAGAGGAGGCCAAGTGAGCGACAATTTATGTCGGGGTAATTTAAAATTTCAACAGCTCGTCTAAAAATAGATATTTTTAAAGAGGATCATTGAAAATTTGTGCCAGTACTACAACCGTACTACGACATTCAAGGCGGCCGGATGTCATGAATTACGCACGCGCAAAGTTAACCTAACAATTTTAGATTTTCCGGATTCGACACGTATCCCGGTAACCAGTATCACACCCTAATTAAGAGATTAAAAGCTGAAATGAGTGGAGAGTGGAATTTGGGTAAGTACCAGGTTATTTTGATCTGATCACCAAAGACGGCTAAAATCATTACAATCTACTACTTTTCGATTCTGAATGGCGATCTTTCAACAAGGCGATTTTCTGCCACTCTGGACCTTAAAATCTTTCGAGTCTTAATCCCTAGACAGGCCAATTAAATTGATAATCTGGTGATCGATAGGACATAGAACTTGCGAATTATAATTTTAACATGTAAAAATAAAACAGAAAAAGAAAAAAATACTTAATTTTTGGCAACGATTGAACAATTTCACTAGAAGTTGGAAAAAAATTGTGCCAGTACTACAACCGTACAACGACATTCATGGCGGCCGGATGTCATGAATTGCGCACGCGCAAAGTTAACCAAACATGTGTCTTTTTTCCGGATTCGATACGTGTCCCAGAGCCAGTATGACACCCTAATTAATGTATTTGAATCTGAAATGATTGGAAGGGAGAATATGGGTAAGAACCAGGTTATTTCGATCTGATCACGAAAGACGGCTTAAACCATTGCAAGCTACTAGTCTTCGATTCTAAATGGCAGTAATTCAACAAGGCGATTATCTGCCACTATGGACTTTAAAATCTTTCGAGTCTTACGCCCTTGACAGGCCAATTAAATTGATTATCTGGCGGTCGATAGGACATATTATACAATACAAATTATAATGTAACATGAAAAATAATCACCATGTTTTTGAGAGTGATTGATCAATTTCACTAGAAGTAAGAAAAAAATTGTTCAATTTTGGCACACAGACACGCCCATAACACACTTCTATCGGTTTATCGGTCCAGCGACCGGCAACCAGCAAGTAGCGACGGTGAGGAGAAGAATGCAGGATGTCGGAAGGGAAACGGAAGGTTTAAAACAGTCTGGTTTTAAAAGCTACTACTGTGCTCTGTGCTGTTTAAAGTTTAAAGTAGATTTCCCCGCTGCAGTCGTTCGGGATCGTAAATAAACTTTATACAAACGGACCGGGGAGGTAATGATAATTTCCGTACATCCATTTCACTTGAATCATACCAACCATAGATACGGTAACCAGACAACTCAACACAATGATAGTTCAACACTCATGAAAAGCTCAACAGTAGTTCAACAATCATGAAAAGTGATGAAACAAAAACTAGGTTAAATTGGTCACGTAAGTTAGGTTTATAGTTTAGTTTTTAAAGTTGTGTTGAATTGGCATTGTGTTGAGTTATCATGGAACTCATATATAGGTAGGTACTATGCACAGGTACATCATCTTAAGGCGATGCACTACGTAGTAATTTAAAATCACGTGTTTTTGGTTTGAAAATTTGGTCGCCTAGAAATGTTTCAGATGCTTTAATCAAATACTGCATACATCCTGAATACATCCTGGCCTTTGAAATAATCTAGTATTTTTTAGTTAAGTCTTTTTATAAGCCCAAAAAAATAGTATATAGGCCTATGAAAACTGCTTTAAAGTTCAAAATCTCCTACTTACGAACCCATTTTCGGTTATGGTTTTATTGAATAGTGTGGCAAATTAAGTTATTTATAAAATTATCGAAAAACATTTAAATATTTGTGCCTGAACATCCACAAAATAAAATAAAAGGCACTTTTTGGCCATGTTTTTTTCTTGCATAAATCAAAACAGGTGGATGGTGTTATGCGGGAATTTAAGCCTTGTCGCCATCTACGTAAGGTGTGTTATTGATAGCGGCTCGATTCAAAATATTACACGACGTAGTGCATCGCCTTAAAGAGACCCTTTCTGTGTAGTGGTTTTGTAGTTTACGGATTTATAAAAAATAACTATTTTTTACCATTTTAATTTGGGTGCAAATTCAATATATCTTTGATGTTTGGATTTGTGCACATTGATAGTACCGAGGGCAAAATAAAAGTTTTTTTTTAAATTAACCACACAGAAGGCGCTGAGAAAAATAATTTCCCTCAAGGCTTATGTCATCTTTGAAAATGCTGTTTAGAGGGTCTTTTTAGGGAGATGAAGGAGTGAACGTGGGTCTTGAAAAGACTTATGTTGTACACGGAGAAAAATGAATTTTGGTGATTTTTTAAAATCCGGTTAAAAACGGGATTGCAGGCCGTTTCCTGTTAAATTTTTAGTACATTTCTAATATATCAGAACGCGTGTTCATGCACCTGGATTTTCCCTAAAAATATGTAATGACGAAATGTGAAAATATTATGATTTTTGTGATGACGTGTTCCGACATCCCGATAATACTTTATTTTTATACTAAAAGTTTAACAGGAAACCTATCAATTCATTTCCGGACCTGCAGTCCCGTTTTTAAACAGATTACGAATAATTTTAAGAAATTTTTAATAAATTAGCAATATTTCGTATCAGTCAGTTTCTCCGCGACGAGCTATTGAACTCAAGAACGAATCGTAGAAACGAATCGTTCTCGTGTGACAAATATCAACAGTGTTCAAAAGTTGGGGGCGCGTTTGGTGTGTTTCCCGACCAAGCTGAAGAGATCGATAACGCCAGTTCCTTGTTTGAAACTAGTTTCTACAGTTTTACAGTTCCTTGTTTGGAGGGTAGTTGGGAGTCTTGTGCGGCATTCCCATGAAAAAAAAATGAGGTAAAGTTAAGTTTTTTTTGTGTTCCTACCACATCCTCAATGGTATCGCTATCGTGTAGTAATGGACCACTTGAAGTAGATCTTCTCATTCCTGCTCTTGTCTGTTCGCTGGTAGGTAGCTGGTAGAAGGTAGATAGCTACTTAGACAATCCCGCCTGTCTCTAATATTATTTATTATCCCAACGATGCGTGCATTAAACAAATCTGTTATGATTTGCAAGGTGCTAATGGTTTTACGGCCCCGTGGTGATGATGATTCCAGTCTCCCGATGATCTCACCTCCGCACGGCGATGGTGACTGGTGACGGAAGATTCAAATATTCAAATACCTACTTCGGCGCCAAACAAAACACAACTCAAGTGTTTAACTTATTCGGGAATGGATATTTATACTGCGCACAATGTATGACTTCATAATTGGTTTTACGGCATTTTGTCGGAATAAAGTTTAGGCATAAGTATCATAAAGAAGCGATCGCCTAAACATTAAAAATAATGATGTCGAAAGATATAAATTTTTGGAGGCCATACTTTCAGTGGCTGAAGCTCCTTGCCCCGAGAGAACGTGCACAGAGAAAAATTAGTATTGCTAATTTATTAAGAATATTTTTTAATTATTGGTAATCCGGTTAAAAACGGTTAAAAAAGTTTATCAGGAAATTAATTCATTCGTTAAAGGCCTGCAATCCCGTTTTTAACCGGATTAATAATAATTTTAAAAGATTCTTAATTAATTAGCAATACTAATTTTTCTCCATGTGTGGGTGAAAAAACATTTTATTGACTGAGCGTAGCGTAGTCCTATTTCGACCAGGTCGACTATTTTGCATTTCGTCCGTCTGTAAATGTGTTGTATAGTTGAGGGTGTTTAAATGGTTCAATAAAGATTATTTTTCAAATGTAAAATCGTCGTGTATATTTAATATAGTACCTACTTAACTGCCTAAATACAGTTTTAATAGATAATTATTGTCATTCAGATAGTGACCTTTCTTTGGTCAAATTTGATAATTCCTTATTTGATGTTAAATAAAAATATTGCATATTTTAGGTACCTACTTACAAATCTTTATTTCAGAGAAAATTTTGGTTTTAATTTATTAATTTTATCGCGAGTTCTACACTGTTCACAAAACTACTTTTTTATGATAGTAGGTATATATATATATAAAAAATGATTAAGCCAAGCTTTCCCGGGTTACACGACGCATGAATGGTAACACGACGCATTTGTCCACTCAGCTACTAACCGGTCATTTAAACACATTAAATTAACCACCTTATTTTAATAAAATTATTGACCGGTATCGGAACATCCTATCCTCCTACCCTTCCATCGACAGGACGTATTATGTGTCCTGTGATGCACTTTAGTTTCATATAAACGTGTTGTTAGTAGAGCCTTGTAATATTTAAACTCCATAATTATAAATCAATACTAAATTACTTAGAATCAATATTAAAAACACGGTTTTATATCTCACGCTATAATCCACGAGTTCATAGACAGGGTTAATTTAATTAGTTTGGGAAAATACACTGTTTGGAAGTTATGCTTCTGCCTCCGTATACAAGTACGAGTAATATGAATACGAATAAATAGTTTTGTCCATATGAAAACTCAATTCTTTCAAGAAAAGCAAACAAATAAAATGTTGGATTGAATCACCGACATAAATTTTGATATGGAAAAAAACTATTTATCCATATTAATATTGCATATATAGATTATAACGTACGTTACGTTTAAACATAAAATTGTAAACAAAATAAAATATTAATTATTAGATTAAAAAAATATGATTTATTAAAACAAAACTAAAAATTCTATCTTCTCTTTTTTACATCAACTACACATTTTTTGTTGTTTTGTGTTTAATTTTTTTTCGTCTTTCGATAATGGCTTGTGTTTTTCAACAAGCGTGTGAATGCTTGTGAAATGGCACAGCATGTTTTAGCACAGTGTATGTATGTTTATGAACTGTATTTTTAATAATGTAATTTTTTTGCGTGTAATGTCCCGTTAAAGTCCCAAAAAACATCTCATACAGTTAATATCTAAAATATATATTTGTAGAATAGTATTGTATAGTTCCAGATCTAAATAGCTCCAATCTTCCACTTCCCATCACCTTAGCTTCCCAACACTTCACTTCCTCTTCCCATCACCTTACCTTCCCATCAGATCAGTTCCTCTTCCCATCACCTTACCTTCC
Source organism: Hesperophylax consimilis (assembly GCF_061612785.1). Taxonomy (NCBI): domain Eukaryota; kingdom Metazoa; phylum Arthropoda; class Insecta; order Trichoptera; family Limnephilidae; genus Hesperophylax; species Hesperophylax consimilis. The sequence goes on from NC_142841.1 coordinate 30,100,003, forward strand.
CAACACTTCACTTCCTCTTCCCATCACCTTACCTTCCCATCAGATCAGTTCCTCTTCCCATCACCTTACCTTCCCAACTCTTCACTTCCTCTTCCCATCACCTTACCTTCCCAACACTTCATTTCCTCTTCCCATCACCTTACCTTCCCATCAGATCAGTTCCTCTTCCCATCACCTTACCTTCCCAACACTTCACTTCCTCTTCCCATCACCTTACCTTCCCATCAGATCAGTTCCTCTTCCCATCACCTTACCTTCCCAACACTTCACTTACTCTCCCCATCACCTTACCCTCCAAGGCATGTTGTTAATATCATTTCTTGTTTGTTTTCTCCATTGACACAAAGTATCAACGGCTATTACTCTGTGTCGTAGGTACCTACTTACTTTCAATTAAGGAACTAAGATATTTAAAAAAATATTGCTTTCTTAAAATAAAACATTTTATGTGGGATGTGACAATATTGACGCAAGGGCACTAGAAACGTCTTCCTAAACCGTTATATTGATAAATATTTCAACTGGAAATACATAAATTCTGATTAAATTGGTTTATTTTCGTTCTCTCTCATTTCTTTTGAGAGATAAATAAATTATTATAACCCACACAATAATTTAATTGAAAAATTCTTCAGCATTTCGTTATATCAGAGTTCAATGAGACGTTAATTAATCCTGATAAAATACATTTATTCCGAGAATTTCTGCCGATAACATAAGAAGGTACGTAGCTTAAACATTTTCCTAATAATAGTTCCGTCAAAACTGATAAAATTAAATAATTAATTTTTATACTAGCTGACATGTACCTGGCGTTGCTGGGGATTATCCTTAGGAGATATATATATACCATCCTGGACTTTTCTGTAGGCCTTTTTAAGATATACAATTCCGTAGTACATTATTTTGATGTATCTCATAAGTTTTGTGTGGCCTACGGAGTTAACCTCACCTAACGAAAGCGAGAAATTACTCGCTTAATTAATAAAATAGACCCTAACTTTGTAATGAATAAACAATTAGAATCATTTGCCAAGTCTCCGCTCTTGTATCCATTGTAATTTTCATAATAATTTCGACATTAAAATATGTAGTTAGGTTAGACCATCCCTACTTCAATGTAAACATGTACCCCTTCAATAAGTAACTTTGTAATTAATAAGCTATTAGTATCAGTTGCTAAGTCCCTACTTTCTTAATTCTTATAATAATTTCTCAAATGTAAACATGTATCTTTTCAAAAAGCAAATATAATCCCATCATAAATAATGATTTGACAATAAAATTAGGTCATTAATAATGCATATTACCTGTGAGGTTTTTTCCCTAATAAACATTGAAATGAGCTACAAACCCAAGGTAATTAGCTTACTGGAATTACCAAATATTTATAAATTCGACAATCTTAAACGACTTAGTAACAAATAAAATTGATTAAAACCCTATAAACTACCCCCCTCCCCCATATGTTGTGTATATAAACCGTAGACTAAGAATTTTGTGTACCAGTCTGAAGATGGCTTTGACGAGCTGAAACCGGTTACGGTCAAAATAAAATTAAGTGGAATAAAGTTTTTTATTTGTTTTATTATAATATATTATAATGGAATTCCACCACGAATTATCGGTCTCAAAAATAGAAATATCTAAATTGTAAGATAAACATTGCTTGACATGAATTACATTAGTCAATACTTTAGGGCCGTTCAATAAATTCACAAAATAAATCAACCATTTGATGGTCATCAAATTAATCTGACGAAATTTTGTCACATTTACACTAAAGGATATCTGAAAAACTTAACATCCTCAAATAAATTTTATTTGAAAAAAGAAAATACTGTTTTCATCGTTCCAACACTAATTAATTATCCTTATAAGTATTGCGATGAATGTACCGACATTAATCCTGGCGCAGTATAGATGGCGCGATTTGTCGACCCTGACCGTGATAGTCTCCAGATGTTCGTGGAAAGAGAGCAATCAATCGGGAATCTGGAGGAGAGAGGGAGATGCGGTCGCGCCGTTTTGCAGGCTATTTAAAAATCATTCCAATTTTAAAGTGTACCGCCTGGGTTGTCATACGAGAGACTATTTAGAATAAGGTAGGTACTAGGTACATACCTAATTACCTGGAAATGCAAATAAACTGCATTTACTGCGGCGTGAAGTTCATTTATGTTTGTTTTAAATCGTAAAGGTATCGAGTACTTACAGATATACATACAAACTAAAAAATAAAATATCTAAGGCAACGCTTTTGTGGTAAATATGATGGTACCGTCAAACAATATACACATATTTACAGAAATAAAAATAACTAAATATCAATTAGGGTATATTAGTATTTTTAATGATGAAATCTTGATTAATCTCTCGTTGAAATGAATAGCTGAAAAATTATTAAATAAATATACAATTAGATATTATTGTTTAAAGTTCGTGATTCATTACCCCATAAGTTCTCAAAACTCATATGGGTTGGCATATTTATAAACAAGCATCATCTCTCATATAAACATAGTTTACTTAATCGTGTATATTTTCGCCAAGAGGCGTATCCCCCTCCTTCACCCCCTTCAATCCCTTTCCCCTTCACGCTGCGTCACGTAATACGCATGACGGAAACTTCGAGCTTGCCACGGGGCCACGTGTCGTTCAAATGTCAAAAACGTCGAAGCTCCAGCTGTCAAAGTGACATATTGGAAACAATATCGTTTTAATATAAAAGATCAAACGCTCCAGTGATCGATCTACTAGACAGTATTTTTTTATAAAAGTGAGTAACTGGCAATTAATTAATTGGCATTGCATTTTATATCATTTATATCATTTTATATCACCTATCAAATACAGAACGTTAAAACCACGCAGGTATTCTGTATCTTTTTAGCATAGGTATTCAATATTGGCAAATGTGTAAGTATCAATTTGCAAACGTTAAAAAAATTATGTACGTAAAACGCATCATTTTAAAACAAAATAACTAATTGGAAAAGTGCAGTCTGCAACGTACGGTCAAACGGAAATGCATAATCTGGTAAAGAGTTAGCATGCACCAGAATTAATTCGTCATGATGCAATTTACCTGTTTTTCTCTGCGGTTTGGCTTGCTTCCTCCTGGCTCGTGTCGGTGTCATTTCCAATGAACTATCACATTCTGGTGCATTCTGCATTTTTAACAAGCATTCTTTTACATTGCAATCACTTTTTATAGATTAAAAACAATCAATATCGGCCACCAAAACATTACAATGATGCGGTGGCAAAGAAAAAAGTTTGAAAATTATTTTGTAAACTCTTTGTAATTACACAGCATATTTTGAAAGAAGTTACAAATTATGTTTGCACTACTACTGTCAAAAACGTTATTGTTGTTGACAGTGGAAGGGGTAAAAAGTACGTCACTGTTGTTTACATGTCAATAGAGCAATTTTTATAACGTAATTTTATAGTTTAGATACAAACTGTAGGAGTTAGTTGATTAAATAGATAAAAACACATTACTTTCATCTCTTTCAACGGCTGCCAGTGTACCTACTGTTTAGGAAATCGACAAAGAAGAGGTAAAAAGTACATCACTGTTGTTTACATGTCAAACATACATATTTTGAGCGGTTAACCCAAAAACCGATAAAAGTAAATTGTTAGTTAATAAATAGATAAAACACTTCACTGTGTTCGTCAGCGTGTGATTTTGGAAATCGGAAAACTTAAACACGCGCGCAAATCGTTCATCAATCGATGCAATTATGAAACCATAATTTAAGAGTTTAAATACATAAAACGATAAAGTTAAATGATGTCAAAAAGATTTAAAAAAACAACACGACACTGCGATCCAGTTCGACTGTCAATGTTGTATTTTCGAATTTTGTAAAGCACGCGCGCAAATCTGACAGGAGCGGCGGATGACAACAAATAACAGATCCCACGCGACGGACCGGCCCGGAAAACATTCTACGCGGAAAGGCGGCGGGGAACGTGAGCGGCCGGCCGGCGACACCCCGCTCCGGTCCCCCGCACCCGCGCGGAGCGGCCTTCTGCCATTGGCTACCTGGCCCTCCCACCTGGCCGAGCTTACGCCGCGTCGCTATAGCGATATTGCTATAGCGACTGGCGGAATTTAAACGTGGAATGCGAACACATAGATGCGAGGAATTTGGTGATACATAGACAAAATGGTAATGTTGATGTACTTATTTACGCTTTCATACATTGATTAAAATAATAATTTAAGCGGAAGATCTTGCTTTGTGCAATGTTGGGGGACTATGCTAGGAGGGGAATCGAACGACGCCTGGGTGAGAACCAGACGCATTTGTCAAATCAGCCACTAACCTGTAATTAAGATTAAATACCCTTAAATTACCTTACAAAAAACATTAATTGTTAAATTTTAGTGTCCCTTGTCAAAATCAGTTTAAATACAAAAATTTTCAACAACCGTGCAATAGTTAAGGGAACTAAACAAAAGGTATTGAAGGAATTTCTATTTAGTTGTTTTTCTGATGTCAAATACCTTTATTTGCGTAACCTTCGCGAATTAATTATATACGATAAAATACAATTGATTAAATCGTATGCAGGTAATCTTACATTAAATGTTTATTAAATATTTTTATCAAGTTTCCTCTGGGAAAATACCTAATTAAATTCCTACGGACAGATCCATTGATTTGTGTCTTTTTACATGATTGGATATAAAGCTGCCAGTTCACGTTGGGCGAGCGCGTTCGAGATAATTTGATGTGCAGGAAAAACCGACACTAATCGGTTAGTCAGCCAACGGCGCGCGGCGGCCATATTCGCAAAGTGGCCCAGTACACGTTGGACCAGCGCACTGGCCCAACGTATACTGGCAGCTTGATATTTAGGTTATGTGTAGGTACGGTCATTTCAAATCCCTCAACAGTTAACAGATACCTACGTACTACCCATGCGCTATCAGCGCGCCAAGAGTGATTACTGCAATTAATTATATTTGGATGATAGGTATGTATTTTTGTACAGCGCCGTTTTTGCGAAAAATAATCTCAAAGGCGATGTTTTAGGTATCATCACGGTTAAGTACTTTTTGCATAGTCATTACTAGTAGTGATTCTTAACGACATATTAAAATACATTATAGCATACTTTATTTTTTGAATCACATTAGCCACGTTTTAGATTGGTTTTTGTATAGTGTAGCCTCTTCTTAAAAAGATGTTTATTTAACTGTAGGTAAACCTTAGACTAATTTATAATGAAATCATTAAAATGCATAAATTTATTCATTTCTCACCTGTAAAAAAATAAACGTACTAATATCGGTTGTCGGTGATGCAATTCTTCTTCTTTTGTATGGTGGGGCGTCAGAGGGAAACATCTGGGTCAATGAGCCAGTAGTGGGCCTAAGGCGTCGCCCTGTGGACCTCATCAATCCCGCCGGGGAATGAGTTCAGCGGGAATTCTTTGGCCACATGTTCTGTGGTCTGCATCGCTCAGCTTCACAAATCCTACAATTTGCGAATTTCTGTATATTCTGTAATTTGTGAATAATCCTGTGAATTTGCATGGGTCTGCTCTAGGATTAAAATAACTAACACAGTAACCAAAATATCACACTGCCATAATTAATATTGTAACGTCAAAACATATTACATTGATCAAAACCGACCACAAAACTTACGACATTGATCAAAACCGATCACAAAACATATTACATTGATCAAGACCACAAAATATGACATTGATCAAAACCGACCACAAAACATGTGACATTGATCAAAACCGACCACAACAATGTACGAGTTTTAAAGTTTTCCAATTTGAATCGCTAACGCGGGGCTTAGAATCACACCCTAACTACAAAAGCTGGCGCTTTGAGTTCAGCTTGGTTTCAGTAATGCCATAAACATATGTATTAGTGACACGAAGCTCTTTCTCCTACATACAGCCGTTTAATAAATACAGTTGGGCATATCAGTTTGACATACGGGCATATCACCCCATTTGACCAAATTGAAATTTCACAATGATTATGAAAGACAGTTTGTATTTTAAATTTTAGGACGAGTTATTTCACAGAATTTGAACAATTCATCAAATTTCAGAGCTACCTCTCATGTTCTGTGAAAATTTTAGTTAAATTCTGTTACTATTTCATTACTAGGCAGTTATTTCACAGAACTTAAATAGAACTTTCACAGAACTTTAAAATTAACTTTGAAATTTCGTGCATTGTTCAAATTCTTTGAAACAACCCGTCTAGGGGAGAATCTATCAGACTTGAATCACGAAACACGCCCACATCGCAATTCTTGCATTCTAATTTATTATGTCTATGACTAAAGGTAGGTAGTGTGTATTTTTTATGGAATTTTATTTATCAGTTGTGTATAATTTATATACGTTTATGAAGGAGGTTATTGTGCTTAAAAATGGCCATAATAATAAATTATGGACCACTGAATAAATGAACGTACTTACAAATTTCTCACCTATTCACGTATTATAATTTTTTTTATTTTTTATGTTTAGTTTTTCTTAGGGTAGGTACTGCTTTTCAGCCTTTACGGACTGCGCGCCAATGATAGGTACTCACTTTGCCAGCTTTACTGCAGTACGCCTAAATCGAACTCGGTTCTAAATTTAAACCAAGGTGCCCTTTGCATTCCCCGTTCAAGACCTAAGACGGGAGTTCTTTTTTATTTAAACAGCATACACGCCTATTTATAAATGGACCAGTTGCGTTTGCCTTTAATAGCGTCATGTTTTATGCATTTGTTTCTTTGCGTGGTAAAACGATCATAATCGAGTATGAGTATAAATCCAGTTTAATCTAATGGATTCGAGGCCAACATCTTAATATTTATATTTATATACCGACATAGATAGACATTTTTTATTGGACCAAAAAGTGTTATATAAATGCTGACTAAGGACGGGTTGTTTCATAGAATTTGAACAATTCATCTAATTTCAACGTTCATTTTCGGGTTCCGTGAAACTCCTGTTCAAATTCTGTTTTAATAATAATAATATATTTATTTAATAAACAGAAACTGAGAGAAACAGGAAATTAGATAAAGTTGAGGATTCTCATAACCTGCCCCACTATGCTAGCCAGTGTTGAGGCAGTAATTTTAATAGTTAATTTAAATACTTGTATTAACCTACACTTATATTGTAATATATAGGTACACTAAATATTTATGATGCATCAATAGTTTCGAATTTGGGTGAGGGCACTGGTAAATTCCCTATTATTACTTTTTATCCTAATTATAATGTTCTTTTGGAAATTTGTTTGAGTATCACATTTTTTAATGTTCTCTGGAAGAGTATTGTACATTTTACAATCTTGTTGCAATGTACCTAAAATTTGGAGTAAATCTTTGTTATTGTTTCGAGTACAGCGAGTATTTAAACTTTTTGTGTAGTATTTATGTATGTTTGTTTAAAGGTGCGTGATGATTGTTTTTGTGTATATCTGCCAATCGTCAAACAATTTCTTAATATTAAAGATTAAATTCGAGTCTCTAATTAGAGGTGGCATTTTTTTTCGACTTTATGTCCGGGTTAAATCTTTCCCATATGAAAAACTAAACCCTTCCACACACTTTTCCACAAATGATCATCTAGTCAATCCACATTATATAAGCAAAATAAATACAAAACAATACAAGAACAACACGACAACTCACCAGAGATCAAATGGGAAAATGATTCACCTATTCCAGATATTTTCATATCAGAGGGTTCGGCTCGGTAGAACTCCTAACAGGGCCTATAAATCCTACTGATCCCTCAACATAAATATTTAAAAAATCTTTCGTTATCCTACATGTATTTAAAATGACTAATGATTAATGACTTTTATGATTGTGTCTAGTGCAGATGAAGTGCCACCATCCGATGTTATGATTCCATACTCAATGATAGATTGACAGATAGCAAAGATCGATCAGATAGATCGTTTTCAAGTGTTTTAGTTCAAGAAAGTTTCGTATTGTTCTGAAAAAATGCATGGTTTTTCTCATTTTGTTTGCAATTAATTGAGTGTGGAGATTCCATTTAAGATATTGATCAATGGTGATGCCGATATATATTATATCATTATGGGTCAGTTACTTGACAGAATTGAAATAATAACAGAACTTGAAAATAACTTTCACAGAACTTGAAAATTAACTTTGAAATTTGAAGAATTGTTCAAATTCTCTCAAACAACCCGTCGTTAGCTTATAACTGGAATACTTTTTTTAGTCTCACCTTTCAAAGGAATTTGTTGTTTTCTTTCTTGCCACTTGTCCAACTTTACCCAAGTAGTTACTTATGCGTTACAGGCCAATATTTTGTTAACTTCATATAAATGAATGAATTTTATTAATTTTACCTTTGTGTAATTATAGGTTCGCCATTATTGAAATTAAAATTAATTTATTTTTGTTTTATTATTAAGATATTTTAATAACCTAAAAAATTAACTGATTTTTTACTTTTTGAACACTGTTTTTTTTATTATATTGTATTTTTTATGAAATATTATACGTGATAAACGGTTTTTGAAATATACAATTTAGTACAATATAAATGATTCCTTCATAATGTAAGCTCGTGCTTGTGCTTAAGAAAGGAGTGCTTGTTAATATAAAATTACTATAAAAAACTGTACAGCGAAAACAAATATGTACGGAAAAAAGAAAATAAAGTTTCAAGTAAGGAAGGCGTATACGCAGAATCATGAAAAAACTCTTTTTTAAAGAAACAAAGGTCATTAAATAATTAGTGTTTTAGAGAGATATTATTTACATGCATGATTGATAATCGGACAAGTCGAGAATGTGACAAATCTACATACTTTTATTTATTTTTTGCTCTGAAAAGGGAGTAATCATTTTATAATGTTGTGTTAACCTGATAACTGAACACAATGACAATTCAACACATCTTTAAAAAGTCATGGAAATTGATGAAAATACTAGGTTAGGCTTATAGGCTTTTTTTCTTAACTTTTAATGCCTTTACTTAAAAATTGTTTTGATTTGCCACTTTCGTGTTGTATAGTTATATGTCATCGACGCCAGACCAGCTAAAAATGGTTGACATTTCAACATTGTATACCTAGTGCAAATGTTAGAGTGAATAAATTGTTGGGTTTATATAAGTTTTAGTTCAAAAGTTTTCCCTAATAGCAAAAACGCTTTTTACCATATGGGTACATTATTGTTATATTGTACATTATATGAAAACGTTAATAGAAAAGCATTTGTTTGGATAATAATACTGACCGGCAGTCTATGTACTGAAATTTGTTTAAAAACTGAACTTTTTTAGAATGGAAAAGAGAGAACATTTATATTTATTTTGGAATGGGCGGCAATGTCCCACTGACCCGATAGCTTGGTACGCCCCTGGAAACTAGAAAATCAAGTGGATTAATATCTAAATCTGAAATTTAATACTATAGGTACATAATATTTTGCCGGCAGTGACGATTTTCTCTGAAATGCGTTTGTGTAATGAACCCCCACTAAAATGATGAGAAAATTTATTTATTTAAGACAAACTTGTATTGTATTAATATCAGCACATTATAAACAGCACGCCATTAAAATTTCGTCTTTTTATCCACGCGATCGAAAAATCTGATATTCCCATGTTTTGTTGCATTGTACAATCAGCACAAAACTCTTCATACAGCAATTAAGAGAACACAATCGCCCTGAAGGTGTTATCGCAAACCGATGCCAAATTAAGATTAGCCTTGTGCGCCGCGAAGCTTGATGCCACGTGACCTCCGGAAATTGACGGATCTCACTGATATTCATTGATGTATTATATCTCTATTCTGAGATTGCCTGGGATCTGTAGCGGCGCGGCCGTCTAGATTTGCACAATAAGTATGGAATGTTATATTATATTATGGTATTTACCTTTCTATATAGTATATAGCATATTTCTATATAGTTGTAGTATTTTTTTGTACATTTTTATATTCTTGTTCCTGCATTTTTCCAACCGTTTGCTTAGTGACATCCGTAAATCTACTAGTAAAATGAACAGTTTTTTTTTTTTTTTTTTTTTAATTTAGATTTTTGCCTTCAGAGGGCGAAACAGCTGTCACGCGTAATAATAATTACACAGCAGAACTTGTTTAAAAATAAACTGTTTTTATAAACCCAATAATAATATTATTGTATATATAAAAAATAAAATAATAAAATGAACAGATTTTAATGTATCTATAGGTACCTACTTATTGTTTTAATTTTTTTTTTTTTAACTCAAAACTTACATTTATTAGCCGTTTATTTATTTTATTTATTAATTTCAACGCCCTGGTGGGCTTTTACATAACAAGTTTTTTACATAACAAGCTTTTACATAACATAACATACAGAAACATTTTTAAATGGAAAAAGATTTTTTTAATTTTTTTTTTTATAATATATTTATTTGATGTACCCCCATAAATAAACAGGGCTTGTGTGTATGGGGGTGTTGTTATATTGGTTTATATTTGTTATAATTCAGTTCAACTGTTCGGAATACTTTTTAAGGTGGCTTTTGAATTCGTTTATATTTGTATTCATGTTTCTAATTTTTTCTGGTAATGAGTTAAAAAATTTAACTCCGAGATATTCATGGTTGAACTGTCCTATTGTTTTTTTACAATTAGGAGTAGGAAGTATGGACGTTTGTCTAAGATTTCTGTTATTTTTAAAGGGTGCAATTTTATTTTGAATATTTTTTTTATAAATTTGTAATGTTGCATGGTAGAAGTATAATGCACTTAATTTTCTGACCTTAAATTGTTTGAATAAAAGTTCGGACGAATATGAATAGGGTTTTTTTAATATGGTTTTTATTATTAGTTTTTTGTGATACGTAAATTGTTTGTGTTTGATTTTTATATGTTTTCGTATTTAAAGTTCAACCCTTTTTTAGATAAGACCCAATATTCCTTAGTTTCGGCAAATGCTGTATTGTCTAAGTCGCTAGTTATGCAATATTTTGTTGAGCTTTTTCAGTATTGTTTCGAATTTGAAATTGAAAGCAGTTGCGTTTATTGATTGTCGCGAACTTTCTTATCATAACTGTGTTCACAATGGCGGAATATAGTGTTGTGTACATAAAAAAATTATTTAGTAGGTAGTAGGTACCCCTCTCACCAACTTTAGGTACTTAAATGATGTGACTGCCATTGTATTTGACGATTCAATGGAGGACAATAACAGTACATTTAGTACATTTTGAATAAATATATCATATCTTGAATTTCTGAACCCCCCATTAAAAAGACCACAGATCGGCATTGATTTACCTAAATCTCTCAGAATGATTAAATTATTTAATAAAAGATGTTTCATTTGCAATAACTTGGAGTAAGCATCTATTTTTTTATTAATTTCCACTATTGATAATTCTATAACAACCAATGATAGATACACCAACTATAACGATGCAACAAACAAATTTACAACAACCAATACTACCAAGCCTTCTACCGTAAATTCTACCTTCCACAAACACATTTAGACGATTTAAACCGTTTGCGCTCCGATAAACCATGACCCGTTGGGTCAGGTTATGTCGGATAGCGGGTAGAGAGGGGGCGGTGTGCAGGGGGAGGGGGAGGTGGGAATCAGCTGATGAAATCCCGCCCAAGCCGTCCCACGCGGAGGACACCGAGCAACGAATGCTCTCTCTGTCTCTCTGATCGTTAGACAGATAAGAGATCTATTGCTTCTCTTACCAGTCCATATTATAATATAAATGAAGACGTAATATCTGTATTACATTGGGCTGTGTGTATATTGTGGATATTATTTTCTTGTAAAGAGTTATTTATTTATTTTGTAAGACACAAACAGCTTTTACATAATATACAATGATAGATATAAATATACAAGTTAACTGAAGTCAAGCCACAGAAGTTTCTTATGCTAAAGTTCATTGGAAATGAAGTTTTAATATCTTAAAATTAATTTGGTGTTAAAGGAAGGGGAGAGGAAGAGGAAAATAGGAAGAGGATAGGAGATTATTATTTTTTTTTAAATGCAACAAGCAGTAATTGTTGAATGAAACACTAGTATATATTGAATTATTTCAGAGATAAGAGATAAACCGCCATAGCTCAGTGGTCAGAGCTGTCGACCGGAAATCGAAAGGACACGGGTTCAAGTCCCGTTGGCGTCATGTATCTTTTATCAGGAGATTTTTCAATGTGGATGAGTGTTTCAGGCTAATATAATTATTGCTTATAAAATAAGGATCGATACATTCCATACTCTCATATGAATAATTTATCGTACGCATTACTTCATATCGATATTTCTTTAGGTTATTACCAAAAATGACAATGCTGTAAAATTTTGTATTATATTGTGCACATATACGAGGAGTTGGGGAATTTTTTCGAATGTTTGTTCTACACGAGGGTAGATAAAATAAATCAGATTGTCGGGTTGATATAGACGGAATATGAAGATTTATTAAATTGGTAAGTTCTGGTGAGTCCAGGCGTTGGATTTAGGATTTTAAACAATAAGAATTGATCAAAAATTAGACGCCGTGTTTGGAGGGAGTTAAAATTATGAAATCGGTATAAATTGATATACAACATATTATATATTATATACAACAGCAGTTATATTATCTACTAGATAGGTACCGTGGTTAACTAACATACGTTATAATCTTATAATTCGTAGTATTTTTCATTTTCAAATATTCTAATCTTACTTTTTTAATATTGATTAAACATTTTTATGTTCGATTTAATTTTAATTTTTCTTGTTCCTTTTTTTACATAATATATTATTGTTATTATATTATAAGTAAAAACAATTACATGTTTTGTAAAGCATTTATCAAGATAACTAACTTTGTAAATAGATGTTTCGTGGGGAATTTACAATACTTATTTAATCCAGAATGGATAAAAAGTTTGTTGATTTACGTCTTGTATATAACCTGGAGTATTCTTATAAATTACATTTTCAAGTGTGTGCGCCATCGACAATATAATTCATGTACGACTACCGTGGTACAGGCGAGAGTCTAGTAACTTTTGTAAATTGTAATATGTAAAAAATTTAAATATACAGAAAATAGGGACAGTGTTAAAATATGCACTTTTAATAAAAAACAAAACAACTTATTTCAGCCAAATAATAAAGCGAGGTAAACATTTCAGTTTCAGGAAATTGAAAATAATGCATATTAAGGCGATGCACTACGTAGTAATTTAAAATCGTGTGTTTTTGGTTTGAAAATTTGGTCGCCTAAAAATGTTTCGGATGCTTTAAATAAATACTGCGAATAGAATACATCTTCACCTTTTAAATAATCAAATATTTTTTAGATAAGTATTTTTATAAGCCCAGAAAAAAATAATGTATAAGGCCTATGAAAACTGCTTTAAAGTTGAAAATCTCCTACTTACGAACCCATTTTCGGTCATGATTTTATTGTATAATGTGGCAAATTAAGTTATTTATAAAATGATCGGAAAAAAGTTTAATATTTATGCCTGATCATCCACAAAATAAAATTAAAGGCACTTTTTGCCAATGTTTTTTTTCTTACGTAAATCAAAACAGGTGGATGATGTGAAGCGGGAATTTCCTTATCGCCATCTACGTAAAATATGTTTTTGATAGCGGCTCGATTCAAAATATTACACGACCTAGTGCATCGCCTTAATAGTTATTTTGTAAAAATTTAAAATGATTTTTCACTTGGCGGCCATTGTTATTGATTTTAAAGTTTCAAGGTTAGTTTTCTTTCTTCTCTCATCTAACCCAAAATGTGAACCTATGATCCTCAAATAGTTTATTATTTTGGGTTTAATTAAAAAATAAATAAGAAACCAAAATACAAACTACTCTTATAAAATTATATATTGTATTTTATTATTATATATGGCGTGAAGAAAATTATGCGTTTCTTAACGAAATAATATATTATTTTCCATTTCCTTAAACTGAATTACTCGCTTCTCATTGATACAAACTAATATAACGATTACAGTGTTTTTTTTTCTATCAAAAGTGCGTATTAACCGTTGTCCTATTTTCTGTACCTATATTTACAGTAAAAAGTTCAATAAATAACATAAATCTGCAGTAGAGTATCTATTAATATAAAGAATTAGATTTTTATAAAAATCAACGAGACAGATGAAATTTTGCAAGCTTGACGTCTTGAGAGAAAATACGTCATTAGATTTCGAAAGATCCGTAAAGCCCGGGAAACGTACCGTATTGTAGGCCAATGGGTATGTAAGTAGGTACCTACCTAATAAATTTGCTGGAAAAGCCGATGGTCACCAAACCCCCGTCACGCCGCGTACCTACGCCACATTATTATCAGACCAGTGAAAAATAACGGTCTTAAATAATTGCCTTTCAAAAGAAGAATTTCACCTCTATTTGTTATAAACTTGAAAAATGACGATGTGTATCTAATGACATTGTTTAAATATAAGACGCGTTATATTTATTTATTTTTACTGGGTTTTTACAGACAATCTCATTTACGTGAGAACAATCGAGTTATAAAGACTCAGCTAATATACATTATACAAATAGGTCAACAATTACAAAAATCTCTTCAGACATAGGATACATTAATTTGCATACATCTAAATAAAAATTAAAAAATAAAATAACAATTATAAATATCAATAATGTGAAAGCTTACTCGAATGATAAAAGGGACTAAAATAGTTATACATAATATAATCAGCGCAACATATTTTTTAGCAAAATAGTAGAACATATTTTTGAATCCTTATAAATTTTCGACAAAAGTGTCTACTTCAACACACTCTATCTTATTATACAATCGACACATTTGTGTCAGAGTGCTAAAATAGACGACATTTTTTTTATATATTCAGGTGATACATGCTATGGCGTCTTACACTATTGGAATAAGGAAGTTGAGTGAAAAATATTTTGACTTATAAAAAATATGTTCATGTAGATAAAAAAATATCGATTCTAAAAATATAAATATATTTCTATATTATTATTCTTAGAATTAGTTAAACGTTCTTGAAAAAGCATTCAATAGCAATAGACTGTATACGCTCCACGATTGGTCGAAAGAATTCTGACGTCACATGTGTCGTGACTTGTACGTTCAACGGATCACCTATGGTGCATCTCTTTCTATTACATGAGAGATGGTCGGTTTAGATGAGAGAGGTGTATAGGCCAAAGGTTTATTTGGGTTTGTCAAATATATGTACGTATTTGTTGTTATTATTATATGAAATGGATTTCTAAAGATACATATTCGTATAGTGCTTTATAATAATATGTTGTTTATTGCATAACTTAGAAGTTTTTATTATTATACATGTCACATAGCATGTGATACACTTCAGGCCGCCGGCCGCCCAGAAAGGTCTCACAGTGAACTGGGCTGTAAACCGTTATTTTACTTTTGGTCTTTACTTTTCTGCGCGGTGGTCCTGAATTAGCGCGTGGAACGTCAACAAGTAGCGACGGCAATACCGTACAAGTACCGTACTGGGCGGGAAAAGCAAATATTCTAACTTAAAATATTAATTTAACTATGAAATCTTAATCAATTTTCTTTTTTTTTAATAACATCAATTCTAATAGACGGTTAACATTGGTAAAAAAATTACTGGAATTCCTTGTTGAAGAATTAAAAATTTTTCCATACAAAATGCTTGAGCGTCGTGGTTTTCACAGTTCTAATGACGTCACACCACACCCCGCCTCTTACCGCTCGGATTCCGCTCGTTTTGGCGGGCTTAGTAAAATTTAAACTTTGAGAATTAATTTAATTATGAAAACAAACTTAAAAAAAAAAAAAATACCAGTATTTAAGTTTGAATGCGAACATTGATAAAAAAAAGTAAAAAAATGGACTCAACTTCCTTATTGGTAACATTTATTTCAATATTGCTAAGACATAATGCAGTATTCGAACAAAAAATATACAATTTCAATTTGAGGGGCAGGTTTGGCTACCGCTGCCCCGGAAACCATTTATTGGATAACCTACACCTCTGCCATAGGTCACCTCAAGCGGTTCGCTATGTTTGGTGTTTTAGCAGTGGTGTCCGGGTTCATTGGGTGAAGTGTGTTCAGGTATTGACGGCGAATGCGTGGCGGGCCAGATCGGGAGAAGCTGGTTTTGGGAGACCTTTTGACGTCTCCAACTGCTCTCTCTACCCATCGCCTTGCATCGCAGCGGGAGGAATAGATTCATACGTCCCCCACTCCTGGACATACTGATCCCTAGATTCCTACCCACCCCTCATACCTTTTTCCTTCCCAGAACTTCCTTTCCTTAAAAAGACCCTCCACACAGCATCCCTAAAGGGAAATTATTTTCCTTGGAGCCTCC
The DNA here is from genome assembly GCF_061612785.1 of Hesperophylax consimilis. NCBI lineage: Eukaryota > Metazoa > Arthropoda > Insecta > Trichoptera > Limnephilidae > Hesperophylax > Hesperophylax consimilis. Next base: position 30,116,383 of record NC_142841.1, read on the forward strand.
TGCGTGGAGTTAATGTAAAAAAAGAAAGCACCGTTTATGAAAAGGTCATTGAAAGATCATTTTTCTTTGACATATCCATGCAAAATTATAATCATCAAAAATACTTAAATACCTACTATGGTTTGTGGGTACTGTGTAACTCTGGTTCAATGAAATAGAACTTTCTTTGAATTTATGTAGGTATTAGAATTTTAGTATGAAAAATTCAGAAAAGCGATAAACTTCATTTCCATGATGTAATATTTTAATAAAAAATCATTTTAATTGTTATTTTCAAAATGATTGGAACTAATTTGTCCAGAATTCCGGCCATCCCTTGGTTTTTCATAAGTCTGCGCTTGTTGCATCCAAAACTGCTTACGAATTACAGCTTCAGATGCACTTTGAAATGGACTGTAAATAATTTAGACGAAACGAAATGAAATCGTGTTTGTTGGAATTGGGTGATAGTATGTGTAGGAATTAGCGATGGGTCATGACTCATTTAATTAAGAGAGGTAGTCAGATACCAGCTGAATATTTTCGTACGGCACAAAGAGTCAAATCAATTGAACGACGACTCTCTTGCACGGGAGCCGTGAGCTCAGAGCGTATGAGCAATGAGAATATTTATTGTGCTCGCCCGTTTTGGCTCCCCCGATACGGCTACCGGTTCTCAGTAGGCGTATGAATGATCGTGCGACTCTTGGTACCGGTACGCCACCTCGTAAAGCGAAAAAAATAAGATGCTAGGTAGTTACTAGGTGTAGGTACATAATGTCCAAGCACAGATGTCGGACTGCCAGACGCCGTTCACGTCTCTGAGTATTTAATACAATGAATACGTTGATAATTTTAGTGGAGTTAGTTTTCTAAAATATGTCCTGATAAAAAGGAGTAACCGATCAATTGAGCCGTGGTACGGTTTACCAGGACTCGTGCGAATCCGGTTCATCAAAAAGAGCTGGCTCAATTGTGCGGCTCGCTCATGAATGACTCATCACTACTGGGAATGGCAGGGCCGGCCCTGTGCGGGCGCAATTGTAGCACTCCGCTCCGGGCGCCGACTTACCAAGGCGCCAAGGCGCTGATAATCACCTAATACAGCGCTCCACGTTGTCACGAAAAGGTGTTTTTGCAAAAGTGGTCTGTTCATGAGAAAACTGTGGTATTTTTTCTTGAAATTTTTTACAATCCTTCTAGATAAATGTAACCTTGGAAAATAAAATTAAAGTGGTTCTGAAATTATGCTAAAGGTACTGAAAAAAAAAATTATTGATTTATAGGTGTAATATTAATAAAAATATATTTATTTTCTAGGTTTTTCATCCTTTTTATGGACGTTTGAAATTATTGTGGCACTAAAAAAAGTTTTTGAAATTAAGGTTTTTTTTTCCATTATTTCTGGCTTTCACCCTTCAAGGGTGTTCTTGGCCATCATTTAAAATTATTGAGAAATTAAAGGTGGATTAAAATATTAATTTTATTTAAATAGGCAAATTTCAAAATTATATTGAAAATTGGAGTCGAGTTCAGACTTAGAAGAGATTAAATACTGAAAAAATATCCTGAAACTCTGAAATACGGAAAATTTAATTGTTTTTATATACCTATATTTTATAATTTTTTTACACATTATATTCTGTATGAAGTAGCATAAGTAAATATAATCCCTCGCGGAGACAAAGCTGACTCAGCAAAAAAATGTAATGTTTTTTTTATTTTTATTTTTAATGTGCTCTCGGGAAAACGATATTATTTTGTAGATTTTAAAGGAAGAAAAATTGAAACAACGAAATTATTTTTAGCTATGAAGTTACCTAGGTACTAAAAAAAATCTTGAGAAATATAAATTTGGTGTTTTCACAGACATATGAATATCATATGTCTGTGGGTGTTTTCAAATTTAATTTAATTTTGTAGTACCTACTAAAAATGTTTTTAGAAAAAGCTGTAAAAAAGTTATTACGCAATAATAATATTCCACATTCACAATACTCAGCTCTCTGAAGTATCCAAAAATAAAAATAAATAAATTACGAAATTATCTCTCCAAATAGAGTAAAATTAATAAAAACTTCCAACCTCTTCAATAGTTATTACGTATTTTCTAAATATTGGTTTCCTGGAGTACCCGGTGGACAAACTATACTTAGTTTTAAAAAATAGTAAATAATAATAAATATAGTTTTAAAAAATTATAAAAAAATTTACTCTCTTATTATACTTATATTTTCAAGACTGTGAAAAATACATAAAAATGGTAATGACTGTAACAATAACGGCCAGATGGCATAGAGCCCCCTTTAATTTGTGAGCCACATACACACTATTTATTTTTGGAAAGTACAGTTACGATTAGAGCTCGCAGACGAATACGCAACTTAACAGTTTCCACACTGGATCCACTCATCGTCACAATGTTATTCTATAGGCACCTGGATTTCTCGCAGCTGTTCACTTCCACCTAGTTTCTTGATACTCTTGCTTTATTATATTTTTAATGATGATTCCCCCAAATTTTCTCTGTAACATTTCGTTCTTGATTTGTAACAAATAATTATTATCGTAATCACAAGACAAAACAAAGTTTCTGATACTGTCAGAATCAATGAAAAATAATTCAACCCAGCAGTGTATCTAAAAACACACGGTTATTTGAGATAGTTTTCTGAGTTGTATTAACTTCATGAGTGTCAAAAATATGTGTACTTTTACAGGTCATATTTGAGTAATTGGCAAGTTTTACCAAAAAGAAGATTTTAGCACCTACTCTTTTTAAAATGGTATGTTTGTTAAAAAAAGAAATTTTGCAAAGCAGCATGCATGTGTAACTAAGCGGGCTTCTTGCAATACTATCATGAGATGGCATCTACTTCGTGGACAGGTAATGCAACAAACTTAATATAAAAATCAATGCCATGGAATTTATACTCCTTATTATGAGGAGTCACATCATGAGGAGCAACATTAATGCAAGATTACACTGGAGAGATTGGTTTCTCTAAGCAGTTTTTTTGTACACGAAAAGGTTTCCCTCATGATAACCAACCTTAAATGAGAGAGGGCACCAGAAGTAGAAGACAGTCCCATTGGCTCCAGGAAGTCTGGGTTGAACTCTATATCATATATAAAAATAACTTACCTATCGTCGCGCCACATTCTCTCAATGCCCTTTTGGTGAAACTAGAAATAATACATATGTTGAAACTTGAAATTATACCTATTTGAAGGTTCTAAACGCTTGGTAATCTTTGGAAATGTTGTGCCCCTATTCAGGGATTCATTTCAAATGTCTGCAGGTACATAAAGGAAATAAACAAATTACGTAGGGAAAAGCAGAAGAATTATTTGTATACTTAATTTTTATTCATAACAATACATAACTTGTAGAGATTCAATCTTCACATTTTACAATAAAAAACATTATTTCATAGAGGAATGTTCGTTCTTTGACATTGGAATTAATAACTATTTTATAGCCTCTATAAAAACATATAAACATTAACAGTTTTTTCTGAAATATTAACAGTTTATTACATAAGTTTGTAGAAAAATATTTTTCAAAATAAGGAACACAATAAATTTTATTTACCTTCTACTAAACATCAGTACATATACATATAGTACATCATGGTTAAAATAATTTTCAATATATCAAAGCCCGCCTGTTTTGTCAGTTAACAGTAAGGCCATTCCAACACGCGTCGGAATGAAATCAACAAATCCCAAAATAAATGATTAGCAAGAATTCAAAAAAACATTAATACTTTTGAAACAATAATTGTGGTGACCCATGTGTCCAAGCTGCAAGAAATCACGCAAAATTTCCCTCATTCAATGCACATGGCGAACCAACGCGCGAGTCAGCAGCCTAGTTTTGTCAAAACCTCGCCGACCAATAACAGGGAGTGGTTTTAATCATTTTTATGTAATTATTTATTAATTCTATGTAAATATAATTATATATAATAAAACTTATATATTATTCAGAATCCTCATTTTTGTATAATATTTTTAACCGGAGTTCCTTATTATTGATAGTATTTTAGTAAATGTACATATTATAATATAAATTTGAGCTTCTTAAGGGCCGTTCAAGTATTATGTAAGCACTATAGGGGGGGCAGGGGGGTCTTTGCTTTGCTTATTTTTGATGACATGGGGGGGTCGGGGGGTTGAGATAGTGATTACGTCAGCACTGCTCAGCAGTAGTTATTTTTTTTTTACACATTGGCAACCCACACATTGTCTATGTTTGAAAACCGAATACATATTCGGGGATTCCCACAAATAATTAATATGTTTAGGTACTCGCATACATTAACAGAACAATGCATATAGGTACCAATTTGTATGAACAAAAATTTTATAAAACAGAATACATCAACAGAAAAATGCATATAGGTACCAATTTTTACGTAAGCATGGGAGGGGGGGGGGTAAGAGCTTTGCTTACTTTTGGTGACAAGGGGGAAGAGGGGGTAAATAATTGTAATAAATCTGCTTACGTAATACTTGAACGGCCCCTTATTATTGACTTCACATTTTGCATCCATTCTTTGTTGTTTTCCACGTTACTACATTATATTTGAAAGGAAAAAATTAAACTAAATCTGTGAAAAGGTGTAAAGTGGAAACAATGTGCTTGCCAGGCAATTATATATCCTGGTAGTGGCACTTTGAAATTCGCCCTGAGCAACAATACTTATTGTACATAGTGATAAATTAAAAAGGAGTAGAATAAATGTAAAGTAAATAAAGTGAACAGTTTCATGCAAGGTTATTTTTAATACAACGATATATTCTTGATGAAACCTACATCCCTGATGATGTAAAATCAAGCCGTTAGTGGTGGAACAACCGAAGTGTGGTGTGAGCCATTGTGATGTTGTGTTCATCACAAGCCTTGACAACTGCTTCATCGTTGGTTGATCCTGATGGACTTCCGATGTACTGGACCCCGTACTATAAGAATTTCAATAAATTATATTAACCGGTCAGCAACGTAAGCAGATATACACGATAAAATAACGATAGCAGTCAAGTACAATAAGCGTGTTTATACGTCAACGCGTGTGTTTCCACAAAAATCGTCATAACTCCGTTATTCTTCTAGTGACATCCCTAAAACAAAAAGTAGAATATTCGTATTGAATGAAGCTTCACATCTCTATTCAAAGTTATCCATAGAAACCCGTAAAAAGACCTACTCAGTGGAAGCAAATTTTACCCGCCAAATCGTAAAACGACGCCAAGAAAGCCGTTTGACGTGCCGACCCGCCTCGCAAGTTTAATTATTTTTTTAAAAATATATTTTGGATGAAATGGTCAAAAAGTGAAGTGACAGAATTGTTTATTGTACATTTGTACGATGAAATAAGTGTTTTTTTTTTACATTATCCGTGATTTTAGTATCGTTTTTACATAAAACATTACAGGTGAGTCATTTTTACAATTTTTTCATGTTTCCATTCTAAATTTAAATATTTACAAATGTTAATATTTATTTATGATACAACAATTTGAAAGCCTATTTTGTAACCTTTCTAAAACAGTTTTTACTATTCGGCTCCGTTCAGTAATGTTTCATTTATAGAGCTTTGATTGTGAGGCGGTAATAACACAACGTTTTCGTGAAATTGACATTTCGATAAAGACATTTTAGCTTCAAGTTCGCGAAAAGTCGGAGGGGTTAAGGGATACTTATTGAAAATATAACAATGATGAAATTGATGATAACAACCCATTTTCTAATATTATTTCCTGTCAACTTTTATTTTATCAGTATAGTTTAGGACAGGCTCTAAAATCAAATTAAAAAAAAAAAAAAATTACAAATAAAAAAAATAATAAAAATATTAAAAACTGAGACTAAGTACCTATTCAGTTTAAGAAATTTTGTTGATTACCGGAATCTAAAGGAACAGTTGGATTTTCAGAACATTTGAGAGTTTGATGTTTTCCAGAAACTTTCAACATAGATGCTACATAGTCGAATATTTTATTCTTTTTACCTTTCAAATCGGATACTGTGGATTTATCAATGTTATGATATAGATATTCCTTCGTTAAATTCAAACAACTTTCTCCACTAAGGCCTGGTATATTAGTTGCTTTTAAGCTCGGCTTGGTTGGAATGTCGAGCTTAGCACATAAATCCATGCACAGGTCATAAGCACACATATCATAATATTACATGTTTTTCGATGATTTTAATCGAGGAATATATTTCTTTTTTATTGCAAAACCAAAATACTGTCATTACGATGTTTTAAAATTGTCAACGACCGCAGTTAATTTTTAAGGCGATGCCATACGTAGTAATGCAAAATCATGTGTTTTTGGTTTGAAAATTTGGTCTCCTAGAAATGTTTCAGATGCTTTAATTAAATACTGCGAGTAGAATACATCTTGGCCTTTGAAATAATCGAGTATTTTTTAGATAAGTCTTTTTATAAGCCCAGAAAAAAAAAATGTAAAGGCCTATGAAAACTCCTTTAAAGTTCAAAATCTCCTACTCACGAACCCATTTTCGGTTATGATTTTATTGTATAATGTGGCAAATTAAGTTATTTATAAAATGATCGAAAAAAAAATAAATATTTATGCCTGAACATCCACAAAATAAAATAAAAGGCACTTTTTGGCCATGTTTTTTTCTTGCATAAATCAAAACAGGAGGATGGTGTTAAGCGGGAATTTAAACCTTATCGCCATCTACGTAAGGGTTGTTATTGATAGCGGCTCAATTTAAAATATTAATCGACGTAGTGCATCGCCTTAAGCAGGTTTGTTGATTTTTGACAAAGTTCACACACTTCGATCAGAATGGTGCTATATGGGAGGATACTAATTGTAAATGGTATTTGTTTTGCCGGATTCAGTGCACTATTCATGAAATTATGACAACTAAATGCAATTTTAATGTGCAACATCTATTGACTTTTCTGCAAGTCTAGGATGAATTTTCTGAAAGCCTAGGATGAAGTTATTCCAAAAAATAAATCAAAAGATTTTGCTTACATATTGTCATAACAAAGCAAGAGCAGTTGCAACAAGAATACTAACTATACTTTGTAAATGTCAAGCATTATATCTGGGGCTTAATGGTAGAAGTGCCGATGTCAAATTTGTGGATCACTCAGGAATTAATATTGTTTATTGATTTCTTGGTGTAATAAACGCTGAAACAATACTTTAACTATATTAGTCAGGCTAAAATTTCAGCAATCTAATAATCATTAATAGAAAACCTGAAAAAAGTATTCATTCCATTCAAATAAACAATGTTTTAGAGTACTTTTCGGTACCTAAATTAAATTTCCAAAAACTGACATAGGCACTTCCAGTATTAACCCCCCGATATACATCTGCCCTAATTGATAGGCTGTATGTAGGCTTGATAGGCCATCTGAAACGTTATCTCAAGAAGCAGGAGGTAGAAGCTCAATCAAAAAGAAGGAGGTACAACATCACGGCTAAACACCCCAAAATACACAAAACCATTGGTGGTGAGAGGATTAATAATACATACACTTATGAGATAGGAAAGGTTAGATAAGGTAAGATTAGAAAAGATTCTCGTTGATCTGAATTTTAGTGACGTTAGGTTAGGAGTGCTTCTCTTCAGACTGATAAGGTTGGATAGATCTAATGTATAGATAGATAAACTCCAACGGTGACCAAATACAACAGATCAGTGACAAAATAGTACACTATAAAAAAAATTGGTTAGGTTGGGTAGGGTTAGTTACTTTAGGTTAGGTTAGATAAGATTATTTTTGTAAGGTTTTTTTATCCATTATTTTTCATTTAACCTACTTCTGTTTTGTCATTTAACCTACCTGAACAGCCCTGTCAATGTTGTCCCTGAACGGAAAGAAGGCATCGGAGGCCAGAGCCACTTTGTCCAGCTTGGCGAGCCATTCTGTCTTCTCCTGCTCTGTCAGCATGGGCGGGGGAGTCTCGTACATGGCCTCCCAGTCTGCCAGCGGCATGTCGGAACCTAAACAATTATTCAATTTTATTAATTCTTCTGATAATGGCAACAAAGCATCCCAACTGCAAAGCAGAAATCTATTTTTCCAAGTAGAAAAAACAATGGAATTGTGAAATTTTCACCGTCTGAAATTTTGAGAAAAATGCTATTTCGCAACATCATTTCCATTACGAGCTATGGAGCTTTGAATTACCCATTATCAAAAAGAAGGCAGGAAAACACATTGTTGTTCCTTATTTTTCGCTTGATAATATGAAATAATGTTAATAAAGCTGTGTAAATATTAGCCCTAGGAATGCGGTACCATGTATTTTCTACACAACAGGAATGCTCCACTTCACTAGCCACTGAACCAATCATAACTAAGAAAGTAGTTCCTAATTTCTAGAACCTGAATTCTAGTTTTGCAGGTTATCTAAATACTTTCATTGAAACTCAAATTCGACCAAACCACAAACCAGGGGTTGATAAAATCAATCCAATTGATACTATCGGTGTTAAACGTAAGATGATAGAGTATAACCCCAGACCTCAAAATCAACTTAAGTGTTGGATTTCGAAATGAGAATATTTAGTTCCTACCGTTGCAGTTTCAGATCCAAGAGAAAGTCAAATACATGTAAGATTGTGACATACCGACGGTACCGCTAACGTAGTTATCGATGGCGTTAGACTGGTTGGCGCGCATGACGCCCTGCTTGAACTTCATGCCCTGCACGTTCTTGTGCTGACGCAGCCACCAGTTGGCTGCCTTTGATCCTGCCAGCCTCGTGCAGTGGATACGGGATTGCTGTCCAGCACCAATGCCGATCACCTGAATATATAAAAGAGGGGCACAAATTATTAACTATAAATATTTAGTTGATAATATTATGGGTTTGTTAGTTTGTTTGAATACTAGATTTTCAGAAAAGCATGATTTTAAATAAATTAAAAAAATGTACTAAAAATTAACGCATATGAATAAATAATAGTCTATCTGTTACCTGTCCATCCTTGGCAAAGCAGACAGAGTTGCTCTGAGTATACTTGAGGGCGATGGTAGCAATGATAAGGTCCCGGACTGCAGAAGCCGGGAGGGACTTGTTCTTTGTAACCACTTTGCTAAACAGCGATGCATCGATAACTGCATCATTGCGCTTCTGCTCCAGAGTTAGGCCAAATAGAGTCTTGCGCTCGATGGCTGTTGGCACGTATGTCTCGTCCATCTGGAAAGTTAATTAAACTCAAGCATTGGATTTCATTGATCATGTCGGGTCTACCTGGGGCGTCTTCAACTTCTTTCTCCATTCACTTTGTATTAAAACTTAAACTGGCAAGCGATCAAACCCTATAATAAAATTTAAAATTAAATACTGCCACACGGCAGTCAATATGAAACGAAGAGCAATTCCATACCAAACCAGATTATGTTATGAATAATAAGTGAATATTATGTAAACTAAGAATTCTGTTTTAAAAAAAATCTGTTTATACCAAAGCTGTACTCAAGGCTCTTCACATTACAAACACTCCTGAAACCAAAAGTCCTTATCAAGGCTCTAGAGTACTTCACACAGTTCAAGGGCATGATACCTCTAGTTCTAAAGATTTGAGGCTTAGATCATAGAGCATTACAACTAACTACCTAACCATTATGTTGTTTCCCTGCAAGGGTAGGCAGAGAAGATGTACCGCCACACAACTCAGTCTTGGCAAGCACTCCTGGCTTCATTTACATTCGTACATCATATCATACATGCTCTTCTGTTATTCGGACTCATGACATAGCGCGATTCAAATATTTGATTTAGTTGATCATGCCATGATTCCACGGGCGTCCCCGACTTCTTTTAACATTCACACTCACGACATACGTTCTTGAGTTCAACAGCTCGGTTGTGGAACGATTTGTCGGCCTCTGTGTTTCTGTTTTCTCTCTGCTACAACATGCGTCTCTTTGAGACCCATGTTCACTCCTTTCTCTCCTCAAAAAGACCCTTCACGCAGCATCCCTAAAGATGACATAGGTCCTGGGAGAAATTATTTTCCTCGGGACCTCTTGAGAGTTAATGTAAAAAAAAATATATATATATACACTCCTTTCTTCATTCATCCGCTCCATGTGCCCAAACTGTCTAACCGTCCCTTTCTTAATGTTATTCATCACGCTTACATCAGCCTTGTACTCTTTCCGAATATCCACATTTCATACACTCGGTTTTACCACACATGGGATTTCATTTCTATAGAATTCAATCTTATATATTTTCATCTTTCTGCCAGTTCCTTGCCTTACTGCCATACATCAGGGTTGGTATCAGAAATCCATTATGGTCTAACCTGCAAGACACAATACTTCCCGCCCTTCTTCTTCATGAGGATGGCGAGCGCCTCGGGTGAGTAGGAGGGCGCAATGACCCCGTCGGACACCTCCCGCGACAGAATCCTGGCCGTCACTTCATCGCACGGGTCGGATAGTGCCACAAAGTCCCCAAAGGAGCTCATACGGTCGGCACCACGGGCCCGGGCGTAGGCAGCTGCCAGGGGAGACAGCTGATCGCGGAGATCAGACACCATGCACAGGGATGCCTGGAACATTTACAAAATTTATTTATTTATACGCCTAAAAAGGCGAAGGTGTGCAGTAGTATTGGTGAACAAAACCGGCGACACTGGGCACAACAATTCCACACAGTATGAACTGCTCATAGCACATCTCGTTCTTCTAATATCTTTGGCTTTTACATAAAAGTGATACATGATGCAGTGTACATAGACGAATATCTGTATTATATAAGAAATAATAACAGTATGTAGATGTAATCCATTATAAAGTAGGTAAAAGTATAATAACAATATAATGAAATAATAATTTTAAAAAAAATAAAACTTAATATGAAACAGTATTAGTAAAACATAGTGGTAACATAAAATATAAACTAGAACAATACTACATATAAGACAAATCACTAAAACTACATTGCCAGCGCTACTATAATTTATAGGATTCAACAATGTGCTGGTATAGATTAAGCTTAATTCTATAAATGGTGTCATTAAATATCTACAATACACATATAGAAAGCTAAATTAGTTTTCCGATATCTCGAAAAATGACAAAGTTATGGGCTTTAAAGTGAACTTGGGTAAAATGCAAGAAAGGGTGTCTCTTGACATTTCACGAGACACGATTCAATAACTCCTCATTCGAATAGCAGTGCTGCAGTACTGCTGTGTATGTATCGTGATGTCACAAGTTTTTTGCCAGCCGCAAACATCAACATTTTGCCAGCTTATACTTCATATATCAAAAAATTATCAAATCATGCTCTAATTACCATGATACATTTTTTTATAAAAAACATGAAATTTCACTGAAGGAGAAGACCTTATTGGGCTATGATGTGAGGCAGTAGGGAGTGAAGTACCTGGCTCTTCAGATCTGGTCGCCAAACATGACTAAAGCCATTTCAAGCGATGTTTTGATTCTGAATATGTAGATGTCTTTCACCAGGGTAATTGATACCGAGACTATCTATCGACTAAGTGGAGATGACATGGTACTTATAACCTTCAAGAAATATATAAAATTTTAGTTGATAGATTATAGACAGTAAATAATATGGGGGCACCTGAATTTTTTTCATTTCTGACATTATTTTGGAGATTTTAGATTTTTATATTACTAAATTTTGACCATCATAGGTACTCATAGAAAACAGAAAATCAATAAAAATTGATTAAAAACCACCCAGATTTAGCATGCTGAGCTGTAGATCGTTTGAATAAAAACAAACAATTGTTATTTTGAAAACAGTAAGAAACTATCTTGGATGGATGTATTATGCAGGGAATATTTTTTTAATCACAGAAAATCTCTTTGTATGTCCCACTAAAAACTCTCCAAACTCTGTCTGGAATACAAATATACCAGTCAATTCCAGTCAATGCAAAGATTTTCAGTTTACAATATCATTTCCATCTTTAATTGAGCTTTGAAGTCTTTTTTTATTTCAACTAAGCATGGTTTAAGGCGATCCACTACGTCGTGTAATATTTTTAATCGAGCCACTATCAATAACAACCCTTACTTAGATGGCGATAAGGTTTAAATTCCCGCTTAACACCATCCGCCTGTTTTGATTTATGCAAGAAAAAAACATGGCCAAAAAGTGCCTTTTATTTTATTTTGTGGATGTTCAGGTATAAATATTTAATTTTTTTCCGATCATTTTATAAATAACTTAATTTGCCACATTATATAATAAAATCATAACTGAAAATGGTTTCGTAAGTAGGAGATTTTGAACTTTAAAGCAGTTTTCATAGGCCTATACATTATTTTTTTCTGGATTTATAAAAAGACTTATCTAAAAAATTCTCGATTATTTCAAAGGCAAAGATGTATTCTACTTGCAGTATTTAATTTAAGCATCTGAAACATCTCTAGGCGAAAAAATTTTCAAACCAAAAACACATGATTTTGCATTACTACGTATGGCATCGCCTTATTACAAATCTATACATAAATGTATATTGTCTTCCGCGCCACGCGTACACCTTTGTTGTAGAGGACATTCTTGAACAGGTGAATTTAATATTGAGAACAGTGAAAATACACCATTATAATACATATTACAATCGAACTGCCAAATAAGACCAGAGACTACATTTCAAATATTATATAGTTATTATTACACTACAACAGTATTATATTATGTACTTCAATTTTGTACCTGAACTTCATCCAGAGGCAGTCCAACAGCAGCGCCGGCTGGCGAAACGTGCTTGAAACTAGCGGCGGCCGGCAGACCAGTAGCTGTCTTCAACTCCTTGACCAGCTGCCAGGCATTTAGTGCGTCGCATAAATTGATAAAACCCGGAGACCCATTCAATGGAACTAGAGGTAGCTGGGCACTGGTGGTGAACACCTGCGCTGGAGCTTGATGGGGATTCATGCCTAAAAAAAATTACTTGCACCATTGTATTATTGTATTATGTAAGTGCATTATATGCCGGGTGAAAAATTCCATTAATAGCCCTAATATAATATATATCCATTATGGAAGAACAAGGCATTTACAATATGCTATCTACTGTCTGCCTACAGTGTATCCTATCAATATCATAGACATGTCCCGAAGGTCGGAATTTGTAGCTCTTCTTGCAGCGCAGAACCACGAGGAGTGGAGAAGCCTTGTCCACCATGGAAATTGGAGTGGAGGTGACAATCAGCAGGCGAAGTGCATGAATTAAAATAGTATTGGTTCAGAGATATGTGAACTTTATTATTATTGACCACCAAAACAAAAATGTTGAAAAATTTTGAATGACTAGTAAACAATGCACTGAATAAAGATAATTTAAAAAATAAAAAGCTTATGCTAGTAGTTAGTAAGGAGTGATAAATTACCGTATCTTAATGTGAGTTGAGACTTCCCCGCTGAGAACTGTTTGCGGAAATAGTCTGATATGGCCAGATCATAGTCGGAAGTATGGGTGAAAGCTTTGAGTGCCAGTTCTTGCCTTTAAAAAACAATATGTATTATATTTTAAATGCGAAAGTGTGTTTGTTTGTCTTTCTCTCACGTCGCAACGGAGCGAGAGATCGACGTGATTTTTTACTCTGGGATAGTTGGGGACTGGGAAGTGACATAGGCTACTTTTCATCCTGGAAAAAAATTTAATTCCTGTAGGAAAATTCTTTGTATATTAATTTCTCTCTAATACCATAAGAGTGTAATACCAAAAAAAATTTTGTATTTAAAAATGACATTACAATACGTATACATAGACGTGTTGTATAGCTCTCAAAGTGGCAAACAAAAAACACGTCAATTGTAGTGATCTTGATTTTGTATTTTTAGTACTAAATTGCCAAGCGTCGCATAAGGTTGTGTGCGACCTATAAGCAATTTGCATTAAAAAGTGAAAAAATGTCCTCATATGTGATGAGAAAGTGTTTTTATTACTCGACAAACACTAGTAAAAGCCAAGGCATAAAATTGAATTGAAGTACGCCGAAATTATTTATTATTATGGATTATTATAAATAATACAATTGGTTCCCGCCCAAAGGTTTTGTGCTTCAGAGAAAATGCAAGGCCGACAAGATTTCAGGTCTGAACGCGCAACTTCCAAATTAAGTCAGTACTATCGCTAAATAATCTTCACTGTTTAAAATAGTCTTATCCCTCTGTTTAATTATATGCTTGCGATAAAACAATTGTATCAACAACAATCTCTGCCATTTGCAAACTGTCATTGCTCTACTATGGCACGGCATTGACTTGATCACTTGACAACTCAAAATCAGGCGCCCAGGCACTCGAGTCGGCCTTGAGAAAATAAGAGAGTAAACATTGCATCACATCATTATAATAAGGACAACCTGCTTACCCTAGGTCAGCTCATACACCGTACCAAATTTGTTACCAAGATAGTACTTGGTGTAAGCATATCTTGTAATCTCAATCACACCCGTGATGTAGTATGTAGTATTCGACACAACTTTTGAATGCGAAAACACCTGTCTTTGAACATGAAAATACAATCGTTTATTTCGTTCATACACACACATTCTTTGAATGTCTATCTTTGTCATACATGAACAATGTCTGATTTAAGAATTTACAAGAGTGTTTCTAACTTCCCACATTTTATCATAATTACCTAGTAGACTTAGAGGTCTTTTCTCTTTTGTAATCTGTGGGGTTACATATCACGGTGACCATGTCATGATTCTTAGCCGCAGCCCGGATAAGGGTCACGCCGCCATATTAAATGTATTGTAACATATTAAATGTATTGTAACGTATTAAATGTATTATAACATATTAAAATTTATTGTAACATATTAAAATTTATTGTAAAATCATTGATAAAAATGGATAACTTTTCAATTGTTGGCTTTGCCATCATAAATATTGAGATACCAGGTTTTCAAAGTCCATGGCCCAAAACTTGAGGATAATGTGTTGAGCATCACTTTTCATAGGTTTTACGATATAATCAAATAATTTCGAAGAAACCCAAATGAACATATTTAGAACAACCAATTATGAATTATCGGGATTCTACTGTAACAAAAAAATGGTATATTTAGTTCCTCTTATACTGCAAAGATATCCGTGTCAAGCTGTAACCTATGTTGAGGTTCTGTCATCAATTTAAATCTTCTGGTTTGTTTACCAAGAGTGTTTTGTATTATTGTAACAAAAATGAAACGGGCTATGCAGCAAGAAAGTTATTTTAGGTGCCCACGAGATGATCAATGTAGTTGTCAAAATAATTATGACAAGAAAAAGTGTTTGTAAATTCTTATGATAAAACCACTTTCCATTACAAGTAAAATAGTTTAAATAATATTACATACCTGGTAGACTTAGAGGTCTGTTTATCTGTGGAAGAGTTCATTTCATCCATCACTCTTTTGTAATCTGTAGGGTCACATATCACGGTGACCCTGTCATGATTCTTGGCCGCAGCCCGGAGAAGGGTCACGCCGCCGATGTCAATGTTTTCCACGGCGTCTTCTACCGTGACATTCTCCTTGGATACCGTATCAACAAACGGATACAGATTGCACACAACAACACTTATTAGAGAAAAGTTTTGTTTTTTCATATCCGCCGCATCAGAGGGAATTAATCTGTAATAAAGAAATATGTATCATAAATAAAAAACAATATATGCAAAATTGTTTTATAATCAAACATAGAACTAATCTGAGACGAATATCAACTAATCGGACTAATCTTAATCTAACCAACATGCTATTTCTCAACAAACTCAGACGATTTGATAATGGCTTGAAAAAAACTAAAATACTGAAGGAACTTAACAATAATATTATAATTTTAAGCATTCAAATTTTAAAATCAGCCAGGAGCATTTCAGTAATAATGATCATTTTTTAAATATTAACTCCATAGCTCCGAGGGAAATTATTTTTAATTTTATTAAAAGACTAACAAAAGGTATCTTTTGACTGCGAGATAATAAACTTTAATTTTGAAAAATATTTTTGTAAACCAATATGTTTGGTTCCGGTGTCAATTTTAGATCCACTCCACAGTTTGCAACCAGTGAGAGTGAATCTGGACACATTCCATTATATTTGGCGAACTCAGAGTGAATCAAATGCCTTCGAAATCAGATTCATTGGACTGTTTCTGGCTGAAATGACACACTTTCACTATGCAACATTTTTACGATGGTAATAAAATTATTCTGTGTAAATTTTTATTACAAGCCATACAAAAAATAAATTAAAAGAGTAATAAAATTCAACTTATATACAAAAAAAAATGTTTAATTAAATAAAAGATTACTTTTTATAAATCCACTTTACAAAATACTTAAAATAAAGCAGTTTAAAATAAGTAATTTTTTTTTAAATAATTACAATGTGAAGCCACAATACATTTCCCTTCTTTGAAAAGATATCTGATAGTATTATTGTCCCAGCGTCTGGACGATGTAGGCCCTCTGATTGGTCAAATTCATATTATGTGATTCGGATAAATTCTGCATTGGGGGTCTGCAGGCAAAAAATACCAATCTGCCCCTCAATTTTAAGCAACCGTAAGGTTCATTTCGGTTTGCAGGCGACTGGATACAAAAAAAATAAGACATTAAAAATTAAGACACGATTTCATACTGAAAAAGAATCGCCACATGTAATACGACATTTCTTCAAAAATATCGTTTCTCCTTATATAATTTTTGGATAATATCGAAGAAAATATATTTTAGAAAGTTTATAATCCATTGGATTAATTAAATTACAGTGAAAATTATCCACAATTACGTGATTACGTTTGACGTTTGACAAAAAAAGCACGCGTTCATTCAATATGGCCGGCAATAGCTGGCCGACACAGAGCGCACATCTGGCGGTGTAAAAACTAACCAAATAACTGGCGCGAATATTTAACCTTTTCTATGCGTCATTAATTTGTATCACTTCGTTCACACGCGGGGCTATTTATCATCAATCTAATTTATGACTTTAAACAATAATCACGCATGGATTTTAAAATTTGTTTTAAAAAATACGTCGCTTATGTCTTGAATTATCTTTTCAAGTATAAATAAACAATCCGAACATCAATGAGACTTGATAAAAATTCGAAGTATATAATATTCGTAATCTGATACGGTATACCCGGGCGGCCATGTTTATATTTCAAAGATAACGATACACATGCTTATAAACATACCGGAGTAGAGCTCTTCAACTGTGGTGCGATGTAAGTGGTTGATTTATGGGTGCGATGTCGCGTTTGACTGGATACATGAAATATTGACACACTTAAAAAGGTTCATATAATAAAAAATAACTACACTTAAATTTACAAAAATAATGAAATAATTTTTCTGTTATTATGTCACCGTAAATATGTATCACTTAATATATTTTTTTATCGTGATAAATTTTGAAACAGTTCTCAACGCATAACGGCACATTGCACTCTAAGCACATAAATTTAGTAAGTTTTCTGACTTTGGGCTTCAGTGTTGAAGTGGCACAGACACGACACCTTCGACGAGGGTTTGTGTTTTTTGCTGAAGGGGGAACTTTAATGGGCATGTGTTTGGAAACAATTTTCGATGATAAACGCATCGGGTAATCTCTTGATGTTGTGGGACGTAAAATACTCGGCAAAGTTTTGTGATATTTCTCTAGTAATTGCTCAATCACAGCCATTTGGAAATCAGCCAAACTGACTTTTTTTGATGTTACAGTTTGGTATATTATGTGAGCATTTAATAAATACAAATCAATTATATGAAATGCAACTTTCCTGTACCATTTGAGTGACTTCCTCATACAACTTAAGTTGCTTAGCATCATATCAGCTTTGTCTACTAGACCCATGTTCTTGTTATAGTCTAGAACACATTGTGGTTTTAAAATGGGCTCTCCTGTCGATCTATTTATTTTTCCCGATGGTCCAACAGAACCATCATGAAGAGTGGTCAGCATGTGGATTTCACGCCTATCGTGCCATTTCAAAGCTAACAACGGTGATTGGTGCTTTGATTGGATTTCCCCTTTCTTCAATTTAACAAAAGGTGCCATGCCTTTCCTGTTTTTCCGAACAGTGCCACAAGCATTAGTTTTTTTTTCGTGTAAATATTTAAATAAATTTGGACTAGTGTACCAGTTGTCGCACCACAAATTATGACCCTTTCCGAAATAATCTGACAAAAGGGTGGTTACAACGCCTCCCGAAATACCAATACCTTGAGTATCATTTTTTTCTGTATCAGAACCAACATAAATTATAAAATCGAGAATGAAACCCGTCATGACGTCACACATCACAAACATTTTTATTCCAAATCGGTGACGTTTAGATGGAATGTATTGCTTGAATAATAGACGGCCTTTGAAAACGATGATGCTTTCGTCAATACATAGATTTTCATGGGGCATCATAGTTGATTTAAAAATATTTCGTGTGTGGTCAACAAGAACACGTATTTTATGCAGTCTATCAGTAGGCGTTTGAATATTACTATCACTAAAGTGGAGCATCTGTAATATTATCTGATAACGGTCTCTGGGCATTGTCTTTCCAAATATTGGTGAAAAGATTATGGGGTTCGTACTCCAATGTTCCTCGATAGCTAAGTGTTTGTTCCTAGTCATGGCAAATGTTAACGCAATAAAAACGTACATTTCTGAGACTGTTGTATCAACCCATTTTGTAACTCTCGATTTTGCTGTAAAATCCATCGTCCTAACTTTATATTGATAAAATTGATTTGTTTCATCAACAATTTTTGTCATAATTTCTGTATTCAAAAAATGTTCAAAAAACATAAGTTCGGGCGTGTCTTCAGTTAACCTGGTATCTGGATTGATACCTGATGCGAAATCGTCGAATTCATAAATAATGGGTACGAAAGGGCCGGCAGTCCACAGATTTTCAACCACTTCTTCTCCTTCTTCAATGTTCATTTCGGGTTCAGAATCATGGCTTTCATGTATTTCAGCATCTTCGCAATTATTATCGACGTCACTGTCACTAATTTCAAAATCTGAATCTATTTCTAAAGTAGCACCAAATATTTCTTCGTCATTAAGACCACGACCCGACATTTTGTATTTTGGCAATAAAAATACTTTCAAAAATTGATAAAACGTCAAACTTGTACAACTTTACACTTGATTTTTCACTAAAAAAAAGTTTTAACCACGTATCTTTATTTGAAAATAATCTAACACTGACGAAATTTTATATTTCTTCAATAGTTTGAATGAATTTATGTAACTGAACTTATTTTAAAATATGATAAATCAGATGAATGTACACTGTAATTAAAAAAGTTCATATCCACGAAAAAGCAAACAATAATTCGATAAAACAATGTAATCTACACGGCGAGCGTCTCTGTTTGAGAATCTTATAAAATGCGCCTGCGCAATAACGTGTGTAAAGACGCGGGAAGAATTCAAACTGATTCATTTTTCGCTCCGAGTTGGAAGATCCCTTCAAATCTTTGTATCGATGATTAGGATACGTATTATGGATAAATATCGTAAGATGTCAGTAGTGTAAAGATGTGAGATTTTTTAAGAGTATAAGTTTTACCGTGCTCAAGCATGTTTCATACCCATAACGCCGAAGAAACTTTGCGTCGCACAGATGTGCCACCCGCGTACAGGGCATGTACAGTGCGTCGCAGGCGTGCGTCTCCCGCAGAGAAAAGGTTAAATATGCAAAATTACTTGACCATTAAGCGTTTCATAAGAAGATTTCTTCTGGAAGTTTATTTAAACTTTGCAATGGCATTTTTCATTATTATTTATAATTTTTTTTGCTTATTAATTATATCTGATTTTATATTGACATGTTTTATAATTTCTAAAATTTAAAAATTATTTATTTGCGATGCTTTAATCCTGATTGTTTATTTATATCTTAAGAAATAGGGTAAAAATACCGTTTGAAGAGAATATGTTTAATTTTTTTATTTAGTATTTCAACTTTCAATTTATTAGAATAACCGTTATTAAATGTTATTTGTCTTATGAATATATTGTTTTATGGTTTTATGCAATTTTTTTGTTCAGGTCTTAAAATACTTCACACAGGATATAAAGCATCACAAATAAATAATTTCGAAATTTTAGAAATAAGAGAACATGTTTATAAAAGTAGATATAATTAACAAGATTTTTTTTTATAAACTCTCTTTTAAATATTTTCCCGCTTAACTGGTCTTTCATATTGTAATTCCTAATTCTTATAAACCCAGCCTACTCTTACCCCTCCCCCCTCCTTCCACTTCTTTTTTCCAATTGTAATCTATATTTAATTTTTGACTTCGGTGTATACTTCGTTCATGAAACATGTATTGTTTGTATATAATAAAGTGATGTTAAAAAAGTTATTTGTTTTTTAATAAAATAAAGTTTAATAGGATAACATTATTTTATCTATTTCCATTGTATATCAATGCATACGTACATAATAAAATGTAAACATTATATTTATTTATTAATTGGACAGTTTGTATAGCGCCGCTTTTGTGAGATATCACCTCAGGGGCGCTATATTGTAATAATCTACCTTTATATATAGATTTTTACTCTCCTGATGAAGGTGTATATATATTCTAACTTTAAACTTTATTAGATACAGTAACAGTTTTAGGTAAAGAATTACCACCAGTTGGAGTAAAATTTACATCTTTTAATTAAACCGACTGTTAATCTCATCGCACAATTACCCTCCTTCTATCCATAAACACGGGTACAATTAATCAATATGTAATAATCTATTATTTCAGTCAACTTTGTTATAACTATCTTTAATTGTTGTGACAAACTATACGATATTGATTCAACTTATAGACATTGACCGTTGTAACACATATTTAAGCACTGCAAGTCTCCTATGAGCAAATTATATTAGGTACCATAACAGTTAATATCAGTGCCGTGGAAGAAGTGCCGCCCGCAGGACCTAGCAGCAAAAACCCGCGGAGCGGGTTTTTAACTGCTAGTTTGGTATTAATTTACTACACTACATAGGCAGCCCGGAACAACTGTGTGGAACTACACTAGTACCAGTCATATAGTTAAGATGCCATGAAGTGCGGTGATTTCCTCTATCATGTCTTCTATCAATCTTGGATTATCAATTTGGTAATCTTGTATATATCGTTCCTCATAATATGACCAAGACATTGAAGGGTATCTTCTTTTGCTTTAATTAATAGAAATTGATCTTGTGTTCTATCTGCTCTCCTTAAAATTACAAATTTGCTATTTATACTTAAATAATTTACAGCTAAACAAACCTCTACCTATCGTTTTTGAAGGATCCTTTTGAAAAAAACTATGAATGCGGGAAAACAGTGGATGCAAGAATATGGAAAAAACTACATTCATAAACGCAGGCACGCACCGTGTTTAAATGTCTAATGACAACTAGTGTCAGAAGCTATCGCCAGCAGCGATCAGTCGAGTAAAGTAGTACAAAAATGAATGAAATGAAAAATGAATGAATCATTCAAAAATTTGAATGATTAATGCGGTAAAACATTGTATATAGAATTGATCGGTGGTATCTGTTTTTGTGAGTTTTTGAGTTCGAAAACGATAATTCGAGGAACGATAATTCAATGAACGATCGATCGAGACTACTATGAATTTACTGATAACCGGATAAAACAAACAGTGATAAAACAGAATATTATAAAAATAATAGGTTAGGTTAGATTAGGTTTAATTTCTTCAATTTTCTGTTTTGTTGTGAAACCAAATTTACCGTGATAAGATGCCAGCATGAACAGCCGGGTGCAGGGTCTTCACTCTTCCCCCGAGCATTTCGGGCGCCCCTGTGATGTCGGACACGTCGAGAACGGTGAGCCCCGCCTGTCTGATGGAGGTGGCCGTGCCCCCGCTGGCCACCAGCTTCAGGCCACACTTTTCCAGGTGCCTCGCCAGAGGAATCAGCTCTGCCTTGTTAGAGACACTCAACAATGCTGGAAGCAAATCATTTCTTTTAGTTTCAGTCAGAGGGTTAAATTAAAAATTACAAATATATAACATAAGGAATAAATGTATACAAGATAAAATAAAGTATGAGCCAAGTGAAACAAAACAATGATTAAATAAGGCTTTTTGAAAGAGAGAAGTGAATACATAGAGAGGTAGAAATACTTGATTATAAGAGATTCAAGCAATCGATAGAAAAGTTCCGGGGCTATCACTAAATAAATATACATATATATCAATTTTCTTGCCATTACAGTGGATTTTTTTAAAACAAATATTAACCCCACACAGGACGCCCTGAGGAACATAATTTCCCCCGGGGCCTATGTCATCTTTTGGGATGCTGCGTGGGGGGTCTTTTTGAAGAAAAGGAAGGAGAGGAAATAAAAGGGGAGGTAAAAGGTACAAGGGTTGGGTAAGAATCTAGGGATCAGTGATGGGTCGAGAGACCACTTGGAGAGGTCAAAAGGTCTCCCCAAACCAGCCTCTCCCAATCTGGCATGCCGCGCAGTACCTCACCCGATGAACCCGGGCACCGAACGCAGCGAACAACTTGGGGTGATATATGGCCGAGGTTTTGGTTATCCAATAAATGGTTCCCGGGGCGGTGGTACCCAAACCCACTTCCCAAAATGAGTTATAGTGGGCACATTCGCACAAGAGGTTGGGAGAAGGTTAAATTGGTTCTTTGGAAAGGAATATGAAAAGTTTCAGGGTTTCTTAGTAGATGGTGATTGCTATTGATTTTGGCCAAGAGGGAAGATTCTATGTGATTTATTATAATTTTGAAAAGTAATTTCATGTCATTTTTGTCACGAAGTTTGATTTGTCCAATTTGAAATATTCTAGCAGTTTTTTATAGTCTTAGTAGATGGTGATTGATATTGATTTTGGCCAAGAGGGAAGATTCTACGTGATTTATTATAATTTTGAAAAGAAATTTCATGTCATTTTTGTCACGAAGTTTGATTTGTCCAATTTGAAATATTCTAGGAGTTTCTTATAGTCTTAGTAGATGGTGAATGATATTGATTTTGGCCAAGAGGGAAGATTCTACGTGATTTATTATAATTTTGAAAAGAAATTTCATGTAATTTTTGTCACGAAGCTTGATGTGTCCAATTTGAAATTTTTTTATTTTTTTTTATTAACAAAATTTTTGATACATTTACAATTCAGGTACATACATAGTAATATAGAATGAAAGAGTAACAAAAAAATCCCACAAAGGCGAAGCCTGAGCGTGGGTATTATAGTGTAAGGATAAAACAGTGGTGTTTAAAATATATTTTTTTTAAACATGTAAAAAGTATCTATAGAGATCAATGTAATTGGTTTTTAATATTCTAGGAGTTTCTTATCCTTTCCTCATCTGTGGTGTGTATTTACTACACATTGCTTCTAATAACTTTAGTAACTCTATAAATATAATAAATTCTGGGTTCAGATTTTAGGTATTCCTCCGTTATACATTTATGCACTGAATTAAAAAATAATATATTACGTAGTTTTCAAATTCAATTAAAAATCAGAGTTTTTTTTTTAAATCGGGAACAAATACACCAATACAATCAACCGTGTGATACTAAATACGCAAAGAGTGTGCGAGGAAATGACACGCTATTGATGTCCCGCTTTAATTTGCTATGCGGTAACATGAGACATCCACACTTCTGCAGTTGTAGTTTTTGATTAAGACCATCGATACCTACGACCGCACAGCTGTGTTTGTGCCAGCTGCCAGGTGCGCCGCTAGCCAGTTGGCCGCGAACCGTCGTTAGATGTGGACCCCTCGCACGTTTCTTTAGCATCTGCCGATGGTTTTTTCATGTTTTCAGCAAATAAATTACAATTATTATCACTTTTGATATAAAATATAATAAACATAATCGATTAGCTATGAATATTCATATTTTTCCGATATTAAATCGCTTATTTTGAGATGTGTATTGACTACACAGCACCGTAACGCGTGTATTTTTTTAGCACAGTAAGGGAAAGGTGGACAATTGGGTTCTGTAGGATAAAGCCCGAGTTAGTCTATTTTGAACTGATTCATATGTATATAAACAAAAATCAATGTCCTTATGTGTGTGCCCCATATACTCAAAAACTACTGGACTGATTTTGCTGAAAATTTCAATGTTTTTTCTTATTAGTACCGGGGTTGTTTAGAGAGTGGTTTGAATGATATAAGAAGTCGGTGACGCCCGAGGAAGGCTCAATGCAATATATCTTCACTGAAATGAGATACGGGGTTGAATTAAAGTCAACAGGTCAACTGGCTAACGGTGAAACAGATGTTGACCTTGAACACGATGATATTTTTACACAAAATAGTAAACAACCTGCTACCCAAATATTTTTCGAATAAAATTGAATACAACAAGGACATACACAAACATAAAACTAGGACGTGCAATGAAATCAGGCTACCAAAGAAGGACAAAGCGAATACCCAGAATAGTATATTATATAAAGGGATGAAATAATATAACGCGCTGCCGGAAAACCTTAAGTCTGCCCCAATTGAAAAATTCAAGATGTTGTGTAGGAGCCACATCAAGCAAGAAAAAAGAAAAAAAACATAGTACAGTGGTGCCTCACACAACGAACTTAATTCGTTCCAGGAGCAAGTTCGTTATGCGAAAAGTTCGTTATGTGAAACGCGTTTTCCCATAACAATACATGTTAAAAAAAATAATTCGTTCTGTAGCATAAAATATGGTAAGATGACATAAAAAAAAGATAAATTTTTTGTTATTATTTTTATTTAGATACATCTAAAAACATAATGAAAAAAACACACATTTTTTAATTTTAAGAAATAATCGAATCTTGCACATCTTCATCCATTTTCCGCCGATGGTGCGCAAAAGAGAAATCACCTTCCTGCTTTTTTTAGAACCCATCATATAAAAAAAAATGTTGAGTTTATCTTAAAAGGACGACTGCCGTGATACGTGTGCGATTTAATTCGTAATGAAGAACGATTGCTGCGATACGTGCGTAAGTTAAGCGTACTACGCAGTGACTAACGAGTCTAACGACTGCCTGCGCGGGAGGATGCAATTAATCGGCAGTGATCGTAGAAGATCGGGCGACTTCGTTGTGTGAAGCGAAGTTCGTTGTGTGAAGCGAAGTTCGTTGTATGAATCGTGAAATGAACGAAAAGGAAGTTCGTTGTGTGCAGCATTCGCTGTGCGAGGCGTTCGTTGTGTGAGGCACCACTGTATGTTTATATGTAACAATTAATTAGTCATTTGTAAACTTAAATGTACAAATTACTAAAATAAAATCAATAAATAAAAATAAAAATAAAACATATTGTAGTTTTTTTAACAGTAACAATATGGTATCCAGTAGTGAATGGTAGAAGAATTTGAGTTTGAAGAACGCCCGAGCAAGACATGGCACTCTCAAATAAATCAAATACTTATGTGTGGTAAAATGTGACATGTGATGAACGATGAAGAAAGGGGTGTAAGGAGAATGTAAGTTGTGGAAGTGAATAGTTGGATAATATTATTTGGGAACGCCCGAGCAAGACATGGCACTCTCAAATAAATCAAATACTTATGTGTGGTAAAATGTGACATGTGATGAACGATGAAGAAAGGGGTGTAAGGAGAATGTAAGTTGTGGAAGTGAATAGTTGGATAATATTATTTGGGAACGCCCGAGCAAGACATGGCACTCTCAAATAAATCAAATACTTATGTGTGGTAAAATGTGACATGTGATGAACGATGAAGAAAGGGGTGTAAGGAGAATGTAAGTTGTGGAAGTGAATAGTTGGATAATATTATTTCCACCTCAAAAATGTACCCAGTTTTCAGGTACACATATTCATAAAGTCAAAACTTTAATCCAAATCACTCATAACCCCGAGCAACGCTTGTGCTAATCACAATCAATATTGTAAAGGGTTTTATTCACTTTCTCGTGAACTGGACTGTGATATATATTTGTATTATTTATTATAGTTAAAAAATATTAATAATTCACTTTCTAACTAAATATATAAACATAAGCTATATAATAATAATATACAAAATAATAACAATTTTACACAAACATAAACAATTACTCTACATTAAAGAACATTATAATTCTGTTCACTTATCTTAAGATTGAACAGCTTTTTCTTAAATTTACTTATTCTATTCTACGTTTTCAGGCTATCGGGAAGGAGATTGTAAATGTGTATCACTTTCAGTCTTTATTGTATTAGTGTGCAATTTATTACAATGTTGGTTTTTCGTCAGGGTATCTACCACAATGTACATTTTATTTTATTTTTATATAATATGTGAAACAGCACTAATTTAGTAATGTTCCCTTACAGTTAGTCTGTAAATGGCATTCATTAAATTTGAATTCTTAAATAAAATTTACTTAAAAATGGCTTGACTTATTCATATTATTGGCTATAAGCTATTAGCAGAGATGTGCTTTATTTCAAATAAATCCATTTCAAATGGAAATGCAAAATGCAAAATGGGTATTTTCCATTTAGCATTTTGCATTTTAAATGCTTTTCTCAATGCATTTTCCATTTTAAATGCTTTTTTGCAACATTCTTCCTACTATCTCCACTCATCTTTTTTTCATAAGCCCCAAATATCAGTCGGTCCTCAACCTCGCTATGAGAGATAATTTACATTTGTCAAGTTGCTCCCTGGTAGGAGCCCTGGCAATCGAGTGATACCATTACAAAAAAGACTGATTCAGATACTGAACATGGGGCCATGACGCTGTAATATTAAATGTTAGATAGCAGTTTCTATGTTTTTACGTTGGCAACATTAGTACTGCGCAATTTTTTTGTGGTTTTGTAATCTGTAGTCGTGGTGTTTTTGGATTTACCATCATGTAATATGTTTGTTCTACATTGATGTCCATTATTAAATAACAAATTTTTTTAAACTCTATAATTATTTTAATTGTTTGACCTGAGAAACCATTTTGCATTTTCAATGCATTTTGAAAATAGGTACATATTTTGCATTTTGCATTTGAAATGCTTTTCCAAAAACCATTTTGCATTTTGCATTTTCAAATGGAAAAGTTTTGACCTATTTCCATTTTGCATTTCAAATGGTTTTGGGTACCCATTTTGCACATCTCTGGCTATTAGTCAGAAATACATTATATTTAAATATTGTTATTGTTAGCAACATTTACAGTAGCCAAGGATTAATTAAGCTGGATAGGACGAAACATAATTCCATTCAAACAGCAGAAAAGGTTAAATTTTTACTTTTAAACTACCACACATTATGCATAGTTAGTAATAACAATGCTTCTTTTTAAGAAACCCAAACTAAGAACCTAAAAACATTAATAAAAAAACAGATTTTTAGTGTTTGTTTAATTATAAAAAAAGACAAAATAAATAGCCTAGAAACCTATTTTATTATTAATAAAAGGTAATATAGTGGGCCACTATACTAAAGGTGTAAAATATTAATTTTGATTTGAACGAAATAGCTACTAAATTGCACTATTTTCCATCTCCACATCTGAAATAATTGTTTCTTATTGTAATGCTGAATCAAAGTATTGTTACAAAAAAAATGCGCATTCGAAAAATGGTACTCGTAAGTAAAATTTGACTCAGAAAAAATAATACAAGTGAACATACCTAAGCCGGCCATTGTTGCTAAGGATGAGGAGTGAGTTCTTCGTAAGTTATCAACAAGAAATGAAGCACTGAAATGAAATAAACACTTTTATAAAATGTAGGATATAATAATGTTTGTGCAAAATAGTAAACATGTTGTTTAGAATTGCGGGGGGGTTATAATGATTAAAGTTCAAAATGTCAAATAATGATAATATAAAATGAACTGCAGTACATTATATAGATAAATCAGAACAACAACATATTGGTTTCTATTTTCAATAGTGTCTATCGCGTAGTACCGAGAAAGAAGAGAAGTATCCACAATATTGTAAAAAGATAATTTATCAAGTTCATGAATAAATATTATTCCTTAAGCGGGTATCGGATGGTTCACTCGGTTGAACATTCATTTTTGTTTCATTCCGCATTCACACTGCACAATGGAATGAATGTTCAACCAACCTTTCCCACGATATCGTCGAATGAATTTGTGCGCGTTGGAATTCAGTTTGATTCATGATCATTTGATCGAAGAATTGATTTAAAAGCAAAGAAAACGTTGACGATGTGGGTGCGGTCATGGATTTTAGGGAGAAACGTGTTGAGAGCTTCAAACACTTTGCTGAGAGAATTAGCGGAGGAAGATCCTGAATCGTGCATTAATCATCATAAGAATGCATAAAAGTAAATTTGAAGAACTGCTACTACTTGTTGCTCCGTCAATAAAGAAAGAAGATACTTTGATGAGAGAGAGTATACCAGCACAAATAACACTGCAAATTGTACCGAGATATCTTGCTACCGGTAATTGTTTTGGAACCCCAGAAAATTTATACAGGGTACCCAATTCTTCCGTCACTATTAAGTTAATTTCTTTAATTAAAGATTTAATGGAATTAGTATGTGGCAATCTATCTTTGCATTCGCTAAGTTTATGATTCCAGAGGCATTGGTAATTCTTAAAATTCTATAAAAAAGAGCAGGGTGTTCTCATCGTTCCACTTAAATACCATTTTTTGGCGTGCGACGTGATATGTGTCCAACAGAATGAACGAGCGTTCATTCCGTGTTTGGATGTTTCATTTCTTTCATTCTGAGCACGAGTGAAAGATGCCGAATGCCGAAATCCAACGTCAACGGATCAGTTCACTGATGAATTCATTAGTCACTTTTCTTTTCTTTTGTGTTCAGACGTTTCTCTTTGAGTGAAAGAGACAAAATGAGAGACAGAAATGAACAAACAGCAAACTGTCTGAAAACCGTGCGAAAAGTTTTGGTTCTGAATAAATTATGATTACTATTATTTGCTATTTCCACGATTTTAACAGAAATAATCGGTAAACTTGTCGAATTCCGCTGCATGCAAAGGCTCTTTAAAAACATCACTTGATTTCAATATCGAATGGAGAAAACTATTTAAGTTGGCGGTTTAAGTAAACATGCACAAAATAGGTTTTTAGGGTTTAGTTTGGGTTATGTTAATAATTTGTGCGTATTTCCTAACCTTCAAAAAAACTTTTAATGAGAAAAATGGAACTAATGCATCTTTTACCATCTCCCACCACAAAAATAGTTATTTCTTAAAGTAATTGAGTTGAAACCAAGTGCTGTTTATATTTTTTGGCGTATTAAGCGTGCAGCGGAATTCGACAAGATTAACGAAATAATTTAAAGCTTTCCCTTATATTTAAAACTACAATAATTAGAGGGTTTTTTTAGTGGTACGTAGTAGAAAATTTAGAGTTTTACCAACAAATTCAGTAAAAATTACAATATAAGAACAGATTTAAAAGTATTAAGTGGTATGACATTTTTTTTTGCATTTCATGTTTCGTAATTACCTAAAGTTAGCTGTGTTTGGTAGAGTTAGACGAAAAGTTTTGTCAAAAACTTAAAATCAAACCGGAAAAAATCAAATTTACCACATGTCAGTCGTCAATCATAATATCCATAGACATAGACATTAGACTATTAGACATGGATTGGACCATAAATTAACCACTCTCGGATTGGACACAGATGGCAGTGATTGGACCATTGGACCATAGATATAGATTTACGTAGGTAGGCTGTGCCACATGTACATTTCGGAGCGGCCGGCGGTACCACGTGTCGTTCCGCCGCCGCGCAGAAAAGTCTCACAGTGGACTGGGCTGTAAACCGTCACCTTACTTTCGGACGTTACTTTTTTGCGCGGCGGCCTTGAGTATCGCGTGGTATATACCGCTGCGCCGCTCCGAAGTGTACTTGTACAGACCCATTTTAATCAAGAATGTGTGGAGTTACGTTTTCTTATCGAAATTATGGATTATTTAAATAAATCTAAAAAAAGCTTAATTTTTCTGACTGTCAATATTCATACAGCGAAAGCAAATTTTCATTTTAAGTAATTAAAAATTAAAATGCTAAATTAAAAAAATTCCCAAATGTAGTCAGTTTCCTTTTATTGTAATTAGGGCGAATCAAAAGGTTTTATTAAAAAAATATTTCGTATTATCCGTGGCCAGCGATCCCAAATGTTTACCAAAAAAATAATTAGTAGTCGTTCAGTTGGAGATATAAATCGTTCTCTTTTTATGTATTTGTATTGTAACAATTTGAATTATCACCAATTTTTAAATCTCTTAATAAAAAACAGGCGAATGTAGGGTCATCTAAATTTTCTCACCTGGCCTGGCTGAAGGCTTAACATTGCTAACAGTCATATAAAATATTGTCAGTTTGACAGATAGTAGTTGGAGGTTGGAACGCGTGTTGTCGAAAGTAAATACATTTTAGATTTCTGCTGTATTATTTTGATCCGCGTTTATATTATTTGTCACTTTGACGTATTACTTAATAACTGATTCTTAGTTGTCTCATACAAAAGTAACCTCCGCCGTTTATATTTTTACCTCGCGGTACTTCTTACTCTAAAAATGAATCCTTCAGTAATTCCTGACGGTTTTAAATCTTGGAAAGAGTACTCTCAACATAGAAAAACACTGAAACGGAAATGGAACGAAGAAAAAATTGAGAAAAAGATTAGCAAAGCCGAAGAAAAGGCCAAGAAAGAAGCAGAATTACTTGTAGAAGAGACTGAAAAGGTTAAGTCAGCAAATGTGTCTACAATAAGCATCGCAGTTCCTGGATCCATCTTAGAAAACGCGCAGTCTCCCGAATTGAGATCCTACTTAGCTGGTCAGATTGCCAGAGCCGCTTGTATTTTCAGTGTAGATGAAATCATTGTTTACGATGATCTTGGTGATAGAATTAACACCAAGAAATCAAAAATAGACGACATTGATGGCACCAAAATCTCCAGGAAAAGTTGTGTGCAGCTAGCGAGGATATTACAGTACCTGGAGTGTCCACAATACTTGAGAAAATTCTTTTTTCCAATCCATGATGATCTGAGATTTGCAGGAATATTAAATCCATTGGATGCACCTCATCATTTGCGAGCCAAAAACGAGTTTCACTTCAGGTAATGGTTCTTTATTCTGTGTTAGCATTTATTAGATTATTACATAATTTACGCATTAATGGGCACATTTCTGTCATCAACCAATCTATTTAATTTATTCGTATTTTTTCTGCCTACTTAGTCAATTCAAATTCAAATTTTGAGAAAAGTATTAATGGAAAGTACCTACTAAAATATTTGTTTCTGTCATACAGTAACCCCGCTCCCTCACGGGTCGGTAAGGAATCAACATAAACCGGGACCAGTAAGAATGCGGGCAATGGAAGTATGCAGCACCGCTCTCATGCCGCCCTGACCCATGTACAGGTGTCAATAGAAATACATGGAACTTTCTTAATGCACCCGGTTTACCGACCCATGATTGAGCGGGCTATGGGTTCAAACCAAATTGTTGATTATTTTTTATAAAATTTCTAAGTGGTACTTTTTTGCATTATAGAGAAGGCATAACAATGAATAAGAATGTAAAGCCTGGGAGAGGGTCTCAGGTAAATGTGGGCCTTCTTCAAGATGTTTCTGTGGACAAACTGCTGAATCCGGGACTGCGAGTTACAGTGCGGATGCTGCCTACCACTCCAGGAAGTAAAAAAATCCGTGGGAAAGTTGAGAGCCTCTCGACACCTCGGGCAGAAACAGGAGTCTACTGGGGATATGTTGTTCGGATAGCTAACACACTCAGTGAAGTGTTTTCAAAGTCACCTTACAAGAATGGGTAAGTTAACTTATTTTGGCTTCATAATATCGTCGCTGTGAAATCAAACCGGCATATCTGCAAAATGCTTGTTTTTCACCAGAGCGCTTTAAAGATTTCGCATATGATATTTTCCTTTTTACGTCCGTTTGGTTCACCTCAATGCCACCTTATGAATGAATAAAATTTAGACGAATACTGCTTATTGAAGTAGTAGTTGCAAATAAATCGAAAATTGCTTAAATTAAGAGTAAAATGCAGATATGCCAGTATGGCTTTAAAATCAGTGTAATATTTGCATTTGTGTCACAGTGGCTTCTTCTTTTGGAACCTGTTTAAGGTATAAAAAAAGACAATGTTGTCAATGAAAAAATAATTTATTGCTTCACAATTTTTTTATAAACAATTAACATAATACTGCTCTTTCCTTTGCTGGTAACTTCAAAGTTTCCCAATCGTTTATGGAAATCTGAATTGACGGTATTATCCCGGCGGTAACTAACTTTAGGATACCATTTTTCTTATTCTCATCAATAGTCTCTTGGAATAAGCGTGCATCAGAACAGGATTCACGCTCCCATTGCCCCGTTTATTCCTTTTCTTCGCCTCCTCCCAGGCATGTGATCCGTAGGAGGTTTTGAAGTAAAAGTTGCCGTCGTAAATGAGACAAACATCACACTGATCTTTCTTCAGTGTGAAAGTTTGTATGACTTGAAAAAACCTCTGTACTGGTAGTAGCTGATTCCTGCAAGGTTTGACTCCTTTCTTTCTGTTATATTAGATAATCTCTGTGATCGGCGATAGATTTTCCACCATCGATATACTCCCGAGAACTTTGAGATCTGTAGTAATGACTAGGAACACTTGCGTTTACAGTTGTGGCAAGGAGGCTTCATGCTTCGTTGGTTCACTCTTCCACGGGTTTTAGACTCGTATTTCTCACCGCAGTTTCGCATCTTTCAGTTTGCTAAAGTTTTTTTTTTAAATTTGCCTATTATAATTTATTTTTTTAACCGGGAGAAATTTTACCCGGGTCAGACATTTTGGCATATATGCCGGTTTGTTTTAGTTGAGGCTGCTATAAACGCTTTTGTTAAGTGCAAACCGGATAATCTGCCAATAAGTCATACAATAAGTCATATTTGGTAGTAATAAAAATGTACTATTGTGAGATAATCCAGTTTTACTTACATGATGGACGCATTTCCCCCTTGAAAGTTTTGAAGCAACTGGCGTATTGCGGAATAGGTCTGTCTTCTGCTAAAAAAAATGGCGATTCACGCGTAAATGCATACCGGCCCAACGCCATCTGACAGATTTTTATTCAACTATACGACATGCCGGTTCGACATAAAAATAGAAGGGAAAAAAAGAAATTTTTTGACACCAATAACTCAAAATCTCCATTTTTGCATATATGCCGGTTTGATTTCACAGCGACGATATGTGTTGTGATAATAATTGAATTTACAACCTCCCAACTCAAGTCACATTCGTACCATTATGCCTCTTGTTGACGGGCCTTGTTTTAATGGAAAACAGGCAGGTTTATATAACATAGACACTCCCGATGTTTACGATGTCGTCATTTTGAAACAAGAAGTGAGTGAAAATAAACATTCTTAATGTCTACTACCTATAATGTCTCAAAATTTTCATGTAAAATTTTGCAGATTTCTTTCCTTGCCGATAGTAGGTTGCTTATTTTTATAACTCTCCATGGTTTTATCCCATATTACCGGTCTATTCTCCAATAAAGTGATTGCTCCATATTTCTTTTCAAATTGTGCTACAAAAAAAAAAAAAATTGCAAGATATTAATGACAGCATCCAATGTGCAAAAACCGTCTTTAATGCTCATATGTATAATGCACAGAATCGTATACTCTATTACTAATCCATTGGAATGTATGCGCGCGCTGCTTTGACAGTTTGCTTCGAGCTTGGATACTTCGCCAAGTTCTAAATGATAATGTATAATTATTGTTTATTGCGGTATTTTAAGTAGGTACATAGTTATCTATGTCCTAATACAATCCTTATACATATACACATATTTTCGTAATTTAATTTTAAATGTTTTTATGTTTTCTTCTGATTTTATTTCGTCTGATAATTGAATCATTAATGCGAAAAAGTTTTGTGTCTCCGCCATTTGCGGAAAAAAAACTTATTCTGAAAACTGGAAATATTGAGTTATGGAGCTTAATGGATTTATGGAGATAATTTTAGGCGGTACCTAATTGTATCTGGTTTGTGGGCTAGTGTTTAAATGTCCATATTTGATATAGAGTACGTAGTAAGTACGAGTATAAACATTTGAGTCCAGCATCCCTTCTACTAAAAGTCACCGACCGCCACTGCCAGCTAGTTGGAATAAACGGACCGTTGCTGTCAACAAGAGCCCTTACACTAGGTGCCATAACTTCATAGCTTCCCTCTTTAAGATTTGAACTCTACTCATCTGATCAGGTACAAGCTGAGAAACTACAACCACTAATGCTCAGTTTGTAATGTATTGTAGCCCTATGAAGCTTTGAAACTAAAAACATTAGTTCTAGATCAAGGCTGCCCAACCTTTTTAACAGTCGGGCGAAATTTACGATTTTGAATCACTGGCGGGCCATTGAATACCTGACGGTTCCTATTTCCATGGGGGGGGGGGGGGGGGGTTGTTAGAGAATTTCTATAAAACGTAATTCCCCACAAAAAAAATTCAAAATGAGTGCTCCCCACAAAATATTTGAAATCCATGGGGGGGGGGGGGTTTTACGGAACAACATATGTGATTCCCCACAACAATTTTTCGAATTCCATGGGGGGGGGGGCTAGAAGATTCCATTTCGGACGACGCAAAAAATATTATGTCAAAAACCATGTATTTTGTTTAAAAAGTAAGTTCAACAGGTTAGATTTTTTCGTCGCTGATTCTCGTTCTGAGTAGCCTAAATAGCGATAAATCGCCTTCGTTGGCAACACTTGTGACCGCGCGCAAGTTGCATTGTTTGTTTTACCGCGGGCCCGCGACACTTTTTCAAATTGGCGGATTGGCGGGTTTTTTGAAAATGGTTCACGCGGGCCACTTATAATTCGTTCGCGGGCCACATTGTGGCCCGCGGGCCTGGGGTTGGGCAGCCTTGTTCTAGATGAATAGATCTGTTGGTCAAAAGTCAGGTATATTTTCTGTATAAAACAAGGAAATATAGTTTAGACCTGACTAAGATCACTTAATTCGAAACATTTTTTTTTTTTTATGTGACACCTCACAAGAGTGTCCCTGCCTGTGCAGTGTACAGACAGGGGAACTATGTCACCACCTGGTTGGGCGGCGTTGTGAGGCGGAATATCGTAGGGGCTGTAGGAAGGGATTTGTTAATGCGGGCCTTG
Source organism: Hesperophylax consimilis (assembly GCF_061612785.1). Classification (NCBI taxonomy): domain Eukaryota; kingdom Metazoa; phylum Arthropoda; class Insecta; order Trichoptera; family Limnephilidae; genus Hesperophylax; species Hesperophylax consimilis. Next base: position 30,151,539 of record NC_142841.1, read on the forward strand.
AAGAGGCTCGGATTATAGGAGGGAGGAAAAACAGATGCCGGTAGCTCGTTCCACATACGAGCCGACTTACACAAAAACGAGTCGTAAAAACGGCCCGTTCTCATGAAGTCAACGTCAACCGTGAACGGGTGTTCAGTTCGTGTCCGTCGAGTTTCGCGCACATGCACCGGTGCATCAGGAATCAATGCTGCTAGCTCCTTGGAGCAGGCTCCATTGAAATACCTGTAGAACAGACACAGCATGCCTACATTGGGTCTATGCATTAGAGAAGGCAATCGGTCTGTTAACAACGGATTGTCAATCACACGGATCGCTCTCCTTTGCACAGATTCAAGCAGGTTTATTAAGTATTTTGGGGCACCAGCCCAAAAGGTGGCTCCCAAATTCAATAGTTGGGCGGACTTGAGACTAGTACAGGGTCAGCAGCTGGTCACTGTTGAAGAATCTCCTAGCCCTGTACAAGACGCCCAACTTTTTGGAGGCCTGATTTACTCGGGCTTCTATGGATCCCCGATACTTGAGCCGGTCTGATATAGTAACTCCAAGCATTAAACATATACTTAACCAGTGGATTGCCGCTAGGTCTTCGGAGAACATGCAAGCATTCTAATTATCCCTGTTAGAATAATTTGCAATGAGATTTTGACCTTAATTCTTCGATAAATGTATGAAAAACAAAATCAGCATCATTAGGTTAAGCTAATGAAAATTTAGATTCCACTTTTGATTTTTATGAAGGATCTCCGAGGGCTAATATTTTCTGTTTTATGCTCTGACCCTCAACAGGTTAAATGTGTTTTTATTTTACAGGTATGATGTAACAATAGGAACTTCCGACAAAGGAGTGAGTTTGGACAGTATAGCGGAGAAAGAAATCAAATATGAGCACACTCTCATACTTTTTGGAGGTCTTCAAGGGATAGAATCCGCCCTAGACAGTGACGAGCAGCTGATAGCCGATGACCCTAGTTTACTCTTCGATCACTACATCAACTCTGTTCCGACACAAGGTTCCAGGACTATTAGAACAGAAGAGGCCATCCTCGTTACTATGTCTGCGCTCAGAAGCAAACTGGAGCAGAAAAACAAAGTTAAAGAATTTACATTTTCTGATAAAATTGCCCAGAGCTCGGACTTTTCTAATAGCCCTACTAAAAATGAAATCCAAGCTTCAAATGGAGTTCATCTTACTGTTGAAAAAGAGAACGATACTGATTTGAGTAGGTTCGATTAAATCTACAATGTTTATATTATTATACAAGACTATTTTTTTTAAATATACACGTTGTAATCAATATGTTTCATTTATTTATAAAAAAAAGTCATCACAGAATTTGAAAAAAAATATACTCATTACCTATTTAAAATTATACAACTTTATTATTGACAAAGCTCGCTCAAATGTAACAAAAATAAATCTAAAAATATTTACTCAATCGTGCGGTCGATTTTGGAGCATTTTTAGCACAACTTAAAATTACACTGAATAAATTTTCCTACCTAAGAAATATCAAGACATTATTTTCCCTTCAACACTAATAAAAAGATCCTAAAAACGAGCAATGGGTTTTGTCTTTGCTTTCGGAATGTCAATGAAAATGCAACAAACGTAATATTGCATACGTAATGCAATGGAAATAAGAAATGCTCTAAATTTGACCGCACGGATAATATACTTATAATGGAGGGTTCAGACATTGCACTTGTGGATGGAGCTTTCTACGGTATTCTTAAGGTTCGCTATGACAGAACGAGGATCCGGGGAAGCTGTTATTGCTGTACCAGAGACAATCATGTTAGCACCAGCCTGAAACAAAAACATTGCTCTATCTTATGTTTGTTTATGATGTTGCATGTGTGGAGAATTGTTCACAGAGAACTATTACATGATATAATAAAGTACCGTGGAACTTAACGAGCACCTCCCATAATGAGCAAAATTTACTCACTTAACAAGCATTGTTTCCCATAACGAGTTAGCATAGTTTCTCTTTAGAAGATCGCAAAAATGAGGTTCTTTGGACAATTTCTGAAAACATTAATGTTGCAAGATTTCTCTCCAGAGCTCACAAAAATAGGATTATTTTTAAGATAATTTTTGAGAAAATTAATATTGCATTCTGAACAACGGTATGGTTTCTTTCCAGAGCTCAGAAGAATGTGATTCTTTCAAGGTTATTTTTAACAAGATCAATAATATGGCAATCGAAAGATAGGAATGTATTATTCCAGAGATTGCATGAACGGGATTCTTTTTCAGCATGGAACATATTGTTGTATTGTACATGGATTCATATGGGAAAAATGGTTTCACGCTATGGGTAAGATTCTGGGACGAATTATGCATGTTAAGCGAGGTTCTATTAGATATATTGTTAAACGTAAAAAACTTAACATTGAAAGGAAAATTACCGTCTACATCTGATTTCGGAAAACTCCAAGGACTTATATTAACAGCAGTGCCGGCTCGTGACTTTTGGATGTACTAGAATGCTAATATTTAAAAAATGGCATTATTGATGTTGTAGCTGAAAATGATTTTTTTTTTTTTTCAAAATTCGATTTCTTGTACGAAGATTTTCAGGAAATTTCAGTTTGGCCGTGCGCTGCACAGATTTCCTAAAAATCTTCATACAAAAAATTGAATTATTGAAAAAAAAAAACATTGTTTTTTCAACATCAGTAATAGAATTTTTTTTAATATTAGCACTATAGTACACCCAAAAGTCACGAGCCGCCACTAATTAACAGCGGAGCTCACCTTGGCGCAAGTGCTAATAGTGGACACACTGACTCTGCGATGGCCAGCAGGGGATATTCATTGTTAGTATTGGGAAACTAAATATTTTGCAAAATGCTCACCTCGGCGCAAGCACTAATGGTGGATAGACTGACTCCTCCATCCACCTCAATGTCCAGCAGGGGATATTCATTGCGGAGCCATCGGACTTTGTCCATTTGGTCAAACATAAACTTCTGCCCCCCGAACCCTGGCTCCACTGTCATCACCAGCACCATGTCAGCAAAGGGAATGTATTGCACGACTTCGCTCACCGGAGTGCCTGGCTTCAAAGCAAGACCCACCTGTCGGAAGAGTGGATTTAAGAGAAGCGATTAAAGGAAAAATTAAGAGGAATGTAGCCTAAAATAATTTTGTGTTGGAATCTGCCTACAATTATGAAAGTTACAATTCAATGACTTATGGCCGGTATTTAAGTAAACGGTCAGTAAACCTACCTGATAGCAACTTGACAAACTTAATTACCTCTCGAACTGAGCTTATAAACCGACTGAAATACTGGCCTTTGCGAGTTAAAATGTTTTAACCACAATTTGTAAATGAACAAAACAAATTATGTAGAATTTACGTTGGAAACTAGGAATGACTAATTGAGAATACAAATTAATAAAAGCAACAATATTCAAAACCCCATAATATTTCAATTAGGCTACGGAAACAGTAACTTGCTAGCAAATTTGCACTTAGCTTATATTATGAGTTCAAATCAGCTTTTACAAGATCAGTGCATTATATCATTATACTTCCCCACCTTCCTCTTTCCCTTCCCCACTTACCTTCAGCCTCACAACATCCCCCAATTGGGGATGCCATAGTCTCACTGGCTCCAGACGGGAGCAGTTGGGACTCTTGTGAGGTATTCACTATAAAAAAAAAAAAAAAAATCCTGCTTATCGTGTTATTCAAATACTGAATAATGTCATGTCCACCCTTTATGTAATGAAATTCAATATTAGGTAAATTCTTGTTTGTTCCTGTAATTCTGGGAACTCCTTATTACGGAGGCAATTGAAATTCATAAACATCCACTAAATATCAATAAAGACAACGGGGCTAAACTTTGACGTGTTGTTAAATGACAGCTACACCAAAACTAAACGTAAAAAATTATCTTAACCCATGAGACATTGTTGATTTGCACGGATCGAACCTTCTACAAGCTTCCATTTTTTCAAAGACAATAACAAGCACTATTTCTTTCTCTTTCTGACATAAAAGAAATAATTAATTTTTAGATGAGAGGAAGAGAGATATATGCATTTTAATAATGTGCGGTCATTCTGGGACAAATATGGTCTTAGGAGAGTATAATGCGCGCACGGCATTTGGGACTGTTTGGGTCTTAGAAGGTCCCAAGGGTTAAATTATAATTTATTACCAGCTCTTAGAGGATTGGAGTTGGCGACACAATATTACATCTACATACATAAGCACACACTTCACCACAATCTTTACACATCTGCCCTGATGATGGACATAGTAATGCTGTCCAAATTGTTGGCTAAAGAAGGAGGTAGTGCAACACGTCATACATAATACCCCAAAAAAAAATCACTATAAAAACCATTAATTTTGCCTAAAAGGTTGTTTATCAGTTGTGTAAATTTTAAAACATGTTTAATAATAAGGATTGTTTAAAAACACTTTGTTTCAACTAATTACTACAAGAAACAATTATTTACATTAGGGGAGATGGTAAAAGATGCATTAAAGCTCCAAGCTCTTGTTTTTTTCAAAGTTCAAAATTTTCCATGCCAAAACATGTTTTCCGCAATGATTTTGTTAGTATGAAGTGAGGTATTCCGATAGGCTCTGTTTAAATCTAAAAACACACAAAATATTTAAATAACCAAACTCAGAACCTAATAACCTATTTTTTGCATGTTTTCCCATCTACCCCGACGTAAATTATTGTTTCTTGTACTAATTAAGTTGAAAAGAAGTGAAACTTCAATGATTTGTGCGTATTAGCAGTAAGCAGAGTAAGGAAATTTTATCCCATATTATTTTATATTTCAAATCATATAATTTATCCGTGATCCGTCGACTAACACCCTTTTCCTTTCGCACAAATTAATTTGTAAACACCTCCCTTTAATGACCTTTAGTCAAATTTAAACAATATAAAAGTGGGGAGACTGTACAGGGTAGTAATAAATAAGAGTAACCATTAATAATTTCTCACAATTTACTCTAAAATCAATAAGGACATCTATATAAATCAAAATATAAATGTTCATTTGTTCAAAATCTTAATTCTCGGAAAGTTCTCCATCGATTGCCTTGAAATTTTGACACAACATTGGATTCAAATACGCGTGTGTTTTTATATATATTAGATAGATGTCATCTGTTGGACATAAAAGCAACATGCGCCGTTGTTTCTCTATCGGCACAGTAAGACTGAGCCACAGCAACGCATGGCGGGGTACAGCTAGTTAGTAATAAAAATAAAAGCAATATGATTTTTTAAATAGAAGTAATATGAAAAATAGATGGTCTGCAAGTGGCTTCACAACAGTTTGATAATGCCTTCGTAAGGCAAAACAACTGCCACTTGTAATAATAATGACACAGTGTAGGACTTTATTATACAGGGTGTCCGGAAACTCGTAGTACAAGCGGGAAACTGGTGAATCTACATCACATTTGGAGTCGATTTTGTAGTATATTTTTTTTTTATTTGAGCTTTCGTTATCGAGTAAATTGAGTTTGAAGTTGATTTTTTTTTTTTTTTTTTTTTTTTTTTAATCAAATTCTTATAAATTATTACTGAAGATCAAAGTACCCAACTAATTAAAACTATTTGAAAGTAAAACAAATGAAGAAACTCGGATTTGAAGCATTATTTTGAAATCACCCTTCATTTAACCCGGTGTAATCATAAAATATTTCTGCTCTGCAGGGTTAAAACATCTGTTATTCAACCCTAAACACCAGAAAAAACTTTAACCCTAAAATAGCCGAAAATTTTTTTTTGGTTTTTTTTTTTTTTTGAAAATGCTCAAATCAAAAAACTTTATGTTTTTTTGGGTTCCCCATGTGGTGTATATTCTCCAGTTTCCCGCTTGTACTACGAGTTTCCGGACACCGTGTATATACAGTTTTTTTTTTATAAATTAAATAACATAAATATTTAAAATTAAAATAGAGTTCTACATACTTGATAACAATAAAAATATATGCATACATAAAAAAAACATTATGAGCTTGTTATTATTTATTTTTAATAAAACAAACATAATTTCAGCACTTTGCTGAATCCTGGGTTTTGAATAACCTGAAAATAATTCCCCCTACTTCCATCATTATAAGTGGAAAATGTTGCTTGTGCAATAATGGAGGGCTTAACTAAGAGAAGAATTGAACCTAAAATGCCTGGATGCATTTTTCAACTCAGCCACTAACCACTTATGATTATTATTTACCTTCATTCCAGCTTCATTAATTTTTCGACACACCGTTGCTACATCACTGACGGGTTCAATATGGAAGGTGTATTGGTCAACTCCAGCGTCCGCCATCGGTTCAATCCACTATTGTAATAAATAGAAACAAACAATTTTAATAATGAATAAGTAATATTTTAATGTTTCAAGAACACAGTGATTTGATTAGCACAATGTAAATAACCGTTTGAGTGACATTATAAACAACTAATAAATTATTTTTTAATCTCTAAGCTATGGATGATCTGGATTCCTGGAAAAAAAATTTACAGCAATAATAATTATTCAAATCTACGATAATCTTTTTGTCTTACATATTAGCATCTTCACGAGGGGAACAACAAGGGTCCCGTTCGTTGGATTTTGTTTTAAACCGCTATCTATATCTTTGAAAATAATACATCTCTGAATTAAATTTTTTAAGAACTACCACCTCACCAACTATAAAATTACTGTCTGAAATTGCTTTGTAATGACTCAATAAGTGTAAAGATTTATTTCCCATTCAACTGGTTTAACATAGTTAGTTAGGTAGCAAATTTCACAATGCAAATGCGAATGGTAGCAGAAGTCGGGGACGCCCGAAGAAGACATGGCACGATCGAGTGAATCAGATATTTGAGTCGGGCCATGTTAAGAGTCAGAATAATAGAAAAGTATGAATGTGAATGAGGCAAGAAGCGTGTGCCAACGGCGTGATGTTTAGTTGGTTAATTAGTCAATAAATAAATAGTGGAGTAAAATTAACATAATAATAATATTTTTATAGCACAACGTATGGGAACAAAATGAATTAATAAAAAAGTAAGATACAGGTTATATAATATAATAATGTTAGCGAAACAAAATGTTAGGAATTTCTGATATAAATTTTATTGTATTATGCATATAAAGTTTCATTTAAATGTACATAATATAAGAAAGGCGATAGAAAAAAATCCGAAACCTGTTTTAAAAGTGCAGATGGCATAAAAATAACGGTACAGGTTCATAATAATTTACGGGAATTGAACCCGCAGTCTTCTGCTTGCCGGGCATGTGCTCTATGAATCGCGCTACGTCCGTTAATTCAAAACCTGCCAAATTATTCAATATGTACTGGTATTTTTCATTCAACCATTGTTGCTTATTAGATTTTTTTGTGTTTCAGGTTAATAATTATTGCTTAAAAATAATATGTTATCCTATGTGCTATAAAAACCTTGTCTTGTAAACATTAGTTAATCATTAAAAGTAATGATATTCATTACTTCAACAAGAACTTGAATTCAATGGATTCAGGCACCATCAAGCGAAATTCTGGGACTGCATTGAAGCTGAGTTCGACTGCAACATGCCTGAACCCATTATTTTAATGGCTTTGTGAAATGGAATATAATAAAGTCACAAAGGTTATAGTAAAAAAAAATGGCTCTTAGGTTAGAAAACAACAATAATTTGAGCCATTTTCCACTTTACCCACCGTCACCAAGTGACAAGAGATCTTTCGACAAACGATATCGAGGTAGAAATCCCGAATCATCCCAAATAGCGTATTATTTACGCGTAGCTAGTCAAAATGTTTTCGCTGTAACTTATATTGGATAAACAATTCATCGTCACTGTCATCATATTCTGTAATATTAAGCGTGATTAATAATCGTAAGTAATGTTGAAGAGTAACTTTCTGCCAACAGAACAGTCAAAATGGCGAGTAACTATCGGTTTTCGGAAAGTAAAGGCTGAAGTCAAAAGTAACATAAAACAGTCAGTTAAATTGAAAACGCATTTTGGTGAAATTTTACTTTAGCAATTTTGTACTTTTATTCCTACTTTTACTCTAGCAAGCGTTGAAACAGACGGCCCTAGGGAATGTACATTAGGGTGGATCGCCATTGTATGGAATTTTTTATTTTTTATAAATCAGTTTTCGCGGGGTGCGGAATAGATGCTCTAGGTACATACAATTAAGCATACAAAATATCAATTTAATATTTTGATAACAAGTACTGCCCCAAAGCAGTTGAATTATTTAAAATCTGGTAAAAAATTGTCCCTTTATAAAACAGTTTTGTGTCAATATTAATACTTTAATTTTTACTTTTACATTTCATAATGAATAAAAATTGCCGCGCCTTAAATAATAATATTAAAAAAAAGTGATGATAATTATTTTCCCGCGAAAATTTTAATAATTGCCGAGTCCACTTTCGCGCCTCGTTCGCGCACCGCGCATCTTTAGATCAACCGTCCATATTTCGCAGTACGGTTTAAATTTTTACTAACGCTGATCTTCCAACTGACCAACAATACTTTGCTTCATCTACTTCTTCTTCTTATGTAATAAATCCAACAGACAGTGGACTATCTTTTGTATCCAGAACATTGGATCGATACAGTATTTCTGTGCTGTCTGCGCTACATTGCAAGATATCGGATTAGTGACAAAAGACAATCTAACAAACTTGATCGATCGTAATAAGATTCGACGTGCTCGTGCCAAAACTAGGACCACACTGACTGCCATCAATCAGCCCCATTTTGATTTGTGCATTTGCATATCGTTTGGCGGTCAAAGGATAAAACATTAATCATGGAGGATGGACGCAGAAAAGTTGTTGAAGAACATATCAGTCTTTTGAAAGAACCTAGCTCACAACACATTGGCCACATGGGCGTTAAGTTCGGCGATGCTAAAACAATAGCTCACAAATTGTTTGCATATTTTGTGGCAAAATCCATTGATTTAGCGTGCTTCGTGGCTATCGGATGTGAAGGAACAGCAGTCAATACTGGAACTAAGTCTGGCATTATTCGACTTCTTGAAGGAAAGCTCCATCATCCACTTCAGTGGTTGGTTTGTCAGTTACATGCTAAAGAGTTAAGTTTGAGACACTCTTTCGAATGCCTTGATGGATTGACAACAGGTCCTAGAAGCTTTAGCGGCCAACTAGGAAAGTTACTCAAGTACTGTGAACATCTTCCTGTGATAGGATTTCAAGCAATAGAATGCAACTTACCTATGAACCTGACTTATGAAATTACAAAATCCCGTGACGACCTTAGCACAGACCAGCTATATTTATTGGAAATGTGCCGAGCAATCGCCGAAGGACAATGTAATGAAAACTTAGCGAAAAGAAACCCGTGTAAAATCTGTCATTTGCGTTGGTTAACAACAGCCTATTCTCTAGCTACCGACTTTACACATCAACCAAGAATCCGACAGAAATCAGGTGATATTGACTGAATTTGTGCTAAGAGTGTATGCTCCGATGTGGTTTAAAATAAAAACACAACCTTCGAGACAACCAAGAGCAGACTTCAACCGGCGAGACATCTCCACGAAACCATAAAATTGTCTCGTTACCTTCCAGAGCATTTGAAAAAGGTGGTAGGTCCCGTAATTCAACGCAACGGGTATTTTGGCCAAGCGAAAATATACTTATTACTATGTTAAACGACGAACGAAGACAGATTAGAGAGTTGGCTCTCAAACGAATTCTAAGTATCCGAGAACTTATATTGAGGTTCTCTCCAATAAGAGTATTTAAGGTACCTACTTTTAATTTCAACGCAGAAGACTATATTGACTTGATCTACTGGGAAAAACCATCAGAAGCAGCTCTTACAAAACTGATATCTAGCGAGACAAAAATTGATGCCATTGCAGACCACGAAATTATCAAATCCAACATTTTGTGTAAGTTCCGATTGATGCCCTGTCACACGCAAGCCACGGAAAGATGCATCAAAGTGGTAACGACATCATGCTTGCTGTTTGCGGCCCTGAAAGACGTGAAGGGTGGATACAAAACAAGCTAGAATCTTGTCGTATAATGCCAGTATCAAATTCGAAGAAGGACTATAAAATACAATAACTTTTATGATTTTTGACTATATTTTTTACCAGTGTTTGTGATTTTTTGTACTTTTATTATTTCTTGATTAGTAGATAATATTATTAGTAAATGAAAAGTTTTTTTTTTTTAATATTTTACCTACTTTTATTGAGCAAAGATTAAACCCTTCTTTTTCTAGTTTCACGCTGTTTTTTTAAAATTTGAATTGACTTGGGGCAGTACTTGCACTCAAAATATCTTAATGCTGTCATAATGACTTTTAAAAGTATCCCCATAGAGCATCCATTCCACACCCCGCTGCTAAGAAAAACATAAAAACAAAAAATCGATCCACCCTAATGTACATAGTAATGTATTTAGTTAAAATGTATAGTTTATGTGTTGAATAGGTATGTGAAGTTAATAAATCGTAAAAATTTGTGCTGCACAAATTCAATATTCCTTATATGACTTTGATAGTATGGAGGCCACACTATTGAATTGTATTCTAACAAGCTGCGTACTAGCGACAAATTTACAATGTTTATAATTTCCAATGAATCGAAGTATTTGATGGTTCTGATTATAAATCCCAGTATCTTCATGCCTTTGTAAATTATTTGAGGTATGTGATTTACAAAATTTAATTGGGTAATAACCAAGATCCCTAATTTCATTGACTTTTTCCAAGATTTTGTTGTCTATAAGCGTAGTTAAATGATAACAGGGTCTTGATTCGACAAAATGTTAGTGTCTCACATTCTTGATTTTTGGTAGCGATACACCAATTGTGTAGTTTGTCGATCTTTAACTGTAAGATTAGGCATCGCTAATATTGGATATTTCTTTGTATAATTTGACAAAAAGCATAAGTTCTACATCATCGAAACAACTTATGATGTAATTTAAGAATATTAGGAATAAAATGGGGCTGAGATTGTTTCCTTGCGGTAGACCACTAGTTTCATAAAATAACTTTGATTCAAATTTTGACAAATAAAATTCTTTTGGACAAGTAACTCGAGAACCGATCCAACAACTTGCCTCTCAGTCCTAATGCATACAATTTAATGAGTACTAACTTATGGGATACTTTGTTGAAAGCTTTTGAAAAGTCTATATAGATACTGTCAACTCGGTTTTTGTTGGTAAAAGATTTCGTAATATAGTTATGTAATAGATTAGTAGTAGTTGACCTTCCAGTAACAAATCCGTGTTGGTTTTTATCTATTACTTTTAGTATTGATAGATAAATCAAACCAAGAACAAGGGTTTCAAAAAATTGTTGGATAGCGATTGTATGCGTATAGGGTGATACTTTATATATATTTTTTTTCTTTTTCCGTAGGTTTGGGAACACTACATTCACCGATTAACGTCTAACATAGTATTATGTGCAAAGGAATATTGTTTACTTTTTTAAAACAAATTTAGGGTAAACTTCGGTTTATGGGCGAAATTCCTAAAAAATAAAACTAGTTATTTTTATACTAACTTTGGGCCGGGGAATCCGAATCTGGAAGAATTAGGTTGCGGCAAGCAATATTAACTGAATTACACGACTTTAAAATTTCGACGCACAAACAATTTAACTGGCCATTTTGAACGCTTTCCGACAATAAAACTAGTTATCTTTATACATCTTTATACTAACTTTGGGCCGGTGAATTCGAATCCGAAAGAATTAGGTTGGGGCAAGCAATATAAACTGAAATACACGACTTAAAAATTTTCGATGCAGAACAAAATACAATACCCCATTTTCGACACGTTGTTGACAATAAAATCCATAGAAAAATAACCAAAGATATATCACCATATAAAATTAAGTGTTGCTAGTAAGCAATAATATCAATAACGTAAAATAACATGTTTAAAATTTCAGTAATATTTCTTATTCAAACAGTTAGATTTAGGTTTATTATCACGAAAGGTGAGTTTTTATGTCGGGGGAGACGAAAAAATATGCATTTTATATTTTAATTTTGCTAACATTAATTCATTTACGTAAAGTATTCAGATACATTTTATTCACTTTTGTATCACAAACCATGTTACACAAACCTAGCGTAGCCGCTAAACTACTTGAAAACTGGGATGTTTTCTTGCCTTGACGCGAGTAGGCGCTACGAAGGGGGCACTTTCTTTTCTATCACAAACCATGTTACACAAACCTAGCGTAGCCGCTAAACTACTTGAAAACTGGGATGTTTTCTTGCCTTGACGTGAGTAGGCGCTACGAAGGGGGCACTTTCTTTTCTATCACAAACCATGTTACACAAACCTAGCATAGCCGCTAAACTACTTGAAAACTGGGATGTTTTCTTGCCTTGACGCGAGTAGGCGCTACGAAGGGGGCACTTTCTTTTCTATCACAAACCAAAATAAATAAATATTTTTGAGAGTTGGTAACACTGTATGTAATATCTTTGGTTATTTTTCTATGGATTTTATTGTCAACAACGTGTCGAAAATGGGGTATTGTATTTTGTTCTGCATCGAAAATTTTTAAGTCGTGTATTTCAGTTTATATTGCTTGCCCCAACCTAATTCTTTCGGATTCGGATTCCCCGGCCCAAAGTTAGTATAAAGATGTATAAAGATAACTAGTTTTATTGTCAGAAAGCATTCAAAATGGCCAGTTAAATTGTTTGTGCGTCGAAATTTTAAAGTCGTGTAATTCAGTTAATATTGCTTGCCGCAACCTAATTCTTCCAGATTCGGATTCCCCGGCCCAAAGTTAGTATAAAAATAACTAGTTTTATTTTTTAGGAATTTCGCCCATAAACCGAATTTTTTCCCAAATTTAAGTTTAGGGAAAGTTTTAAAGTTATATTGCTTATGTCCATCACACCACCAGCTTTGAGACAGTTACTCATGATTATTTTTATTAAAATAATTAGTAAATAACAGTATCATAAGTTTGAGATTTTGGGGAATCACGAATTAAAAATACAAAATAATAATAATATATTAAAACTGGGCAAAATAAAATATTTAAATAAACTCAAAGGTACCTTTAATGGCTCAGAAACCATCATGTGTGTTTCGAAAAACGCATTCTTGATTTTTGACCTTAAACATTTGACAACCGGGTGACCGAATGTGAGGTTAGGGACAAAGTGCCCGTCCATAACATCCAAATGTAAATAGTCGGCACCGCTATCCAACAGTCTCTGCGACTCTTCATACAGCTGAGACAAATCGGAGTTTAGGATGGAGGGCCCTATTTTACATTTTACAGCACTAGCCATTATGCATGCCACTTCAGTTCCGATTCTAGAAGCAAATTTAATTCAAACGAAAAACGAATCGAAAATCAGCAAATCACAATGTCAAACACGTCAAACATATATCAAACGTCACGGTAATAATGTTACCAGAAGTGTTCCCAAAGTGATGCCATACTGCGAAAATGAAAAACTTTTAGAGATTTAAGATTGTGAACAAACGAAAATTTACTTTTTTATTTATATATAATGTAAATAGATAAATAGACTAGTAGATCCCCCGCAATGCTTCGCTATTGCTAATGTCTTCCTTGGGCACCTCTGACTTCTTCCATCATTCATTACTGTATACCACAATGTTATCCTTTATTGCTGGAACCGACCTTACATATTATTTTTTTTTATCTAAATCGATCGGGCGGTTTCGGTGATTAGCGTGTGCGTACAAAGTGATTTTTAAATATTTACATCATAATTATTTGTTTGCTATAATTGTTGTTTATAATAGCGAAAATATTTTTTAGTAAGTATTTTTTAACATCAACTCCACACAGGAGGCCCAGAGAAAAATAAATTTTACTTTTTGAATAACTGAGTAAAACCTCAAATTGTAATATTTAATTCTTAAATTCCCCTGGGCCTTTGTCATCTTTGGGGATGCTGTGCGGAGGGTCTTTTTGAGAAGATGAGGTTGTGAAAATAGGTCTTGAAGGACCCATGTAGGAGGGAGGAAACAAGAAAGTCTTTCCAATGCCGAACTGTTGAACTCATGAACGAGTCATGGAAACGACCTGTTCTCTTAAGATAAATAAACAAAAGTCAAAAAGTCCACCAAAAGGCCAACCAAGTCAATAATATCAAGTAAAGTCAAGTTTTTTTTCCCAAGTATTTTGAGGGCTCCAGACCAAAGGTGGCTGCCAAATTCAATAGTGGTTAAAAGTATGTAATAGTAATGTTTTCAAAGTATGTAGTGGTGTTTACAAACCAACATAAGTGCGTGGAAAGATAAACCAATAATAATATTTAATAGCTGATGTGTACCCGGTGTTGCTTGGGTCATGAATGGTTTGTAGTAAAGTTTTGAATTTTAGTGTACCTACCTGAAAACTGGATGTAGTTGGTGAAAATACATACAGGGTTTTCCAATAAGAGGTGTTATTTTGATATTCAATCGTAAAAGATCAATGGTTTCGTTGCTTGTGTGGCACGTAGCGCCGTCTTGTTGAAAGTAAACGTTATCCAGTTCAATACCATCCAATTCCGGTCATAAAAAATCATTAATCATCTCTCGATAGCGCAATCCATTCACCGTAAATGTTGTTCCAGCCTCATTTTCGAAAAAGTAAGGTCCAATGACTCCGCCGGACCATAAACCGCACCAAACAATCACACGTTGAGGATAGAGAGGCTTTTCAACAATAACTCTTGGGTTTTCCGAGCCCCAGATGCGACAATTTTGCTTGTTGACGAAGCCACCGAGGTGGAAATGGGCCTCATCACTCAAGATGATTTGCATTTGATTCACTCAAATCACATTCTCCTTAATCACTTCTCCGATTCACATTCTCCTCACATCCCCTTATTTCGGTCATTAAATAAGCCTAATTTTTCCATACATAAGAATTTGTATTTTTCGGAATAACTTTATTGAGTAAAACCTCAAATTGTAATATTTAATTATTGAAGACAATATTAGCGATTTCTAAACGAAATTTTTCTGTTTCAGATTTTCGTTTAGAAATCGCTAATATTGTCTTCAATAATTAAACATAAGAATTTGTTTCACTTGATCGCGCCATGTTTTCCTCGGGCGTCCCGGACCTTTTCTACCATTCACTACTCTATACCACATTGTTACCTACTGTTAAAAAAAACCCAGCATTATATCGATTTTTCCTTCGATTTTATATCAAATCTGCAGAAACATATAGATGACGGTGATTTTACGGCGGCAATATTTATTGATCTAAAGAAGGCGTTTGACACGGTGGATCATAAAGTATTGATCGAAAAACTGAAGCATTTGGGTATTGTTGGTACACCTCTGGAGCTTTTCCGATCTTATTTATCAAATCGCTTTTCGGCAGTAGAATTTGGAGGAGAAATGAGTGAATTAGGTAAAATAACATGTGGAGTACCACAGGGATCAATTCTTGGACCGTTGCTATTCCTAATCTACGTGAATGACATAACAAAGTGGGGTATTAAAGGAACTATACAACTGTATGCTGACGATACGGTAATTTTTTACAATAAACTCAACCTAGCGGAGCTTGAAACGGAGATGAATGCTGATATTTCCCATCTCACAAACTGGTTGAGAATAAACAAACTAACTCTTAACGTAAAAAAAACCCATTATATACTTTTCGGTAACAAGAAAAATTTCAGCCTCGATATTAAAATTGGAGACAACTGCCTCGAAAAGAAAATGAACACAAAATATTTGGGTCTGATCGTAGATTCCCAACTCTCGTGGGATCTCCATATAAATCATATAAAAGAGAAAATTACCCCTATAACTGGTGTACTATATAGGCTTCAAGGATTACTACCCATTCCTTTACTAACTTCAGTATACTATGCCATGGTACATTCACACCTTTCCTATCTCTGCTGTATCTGGGGTTTTGCCTCAAAGAAATTGATAGCTGACCTGCAGGTGGTTCAAAACCGAGCTCTCAGAAATGTGTTTGAATTTCCATGGGACACTCATGTTAGGGACATCTATTCAGTTTCTGGTATCCTTCCAATTACAATCCTTCCTAAATATGAAATCACAAGCACCATCCTACAAATTACCCAAAAATCAACTCACACCAACATCAAGCCACTTTACAATCAAGACATCCACAACCACAATACTCGAAATAACAATAAAATCCGCATTCCTCAAACA
This sequence comes from Hesperophylax consimilis, assembly GCF_061612785.1. NCBI lineage: Eukaryota > Metazoa > Arthropoda > Insecta > Trichoptera > Limnephilidae > Hesperophylax > Hesperophylax consimilis. The sequence goes on from NC_142841.1 coordinate 30,167,738, forward strand.
CACACTACAAAATATGGGTTAAAATCACTGAACTATATTGCCTATACACTATATAATTCGCTTCCAGATATGTACAAACACATCCACCATAATAAAAAATTGCAAAGCAATGCTTTAAAAGAATATTTTTTAACTACATTTAAAAATGAAAATATGTAACTGTGTTGTCATTTCTTGTTGTATCTTATCCATGTTTTTTTTTCTTTCTGTACTTGTTTTCTTTTGTTGTTTGTTCTACTTAACATGTCATTATTTTAATTTTTAATTTTTATGCTGTATTGAATGTGAAACTTATATTTGATATCAAAATACCGTTGTAAAATTGTTCCTACTACCTCCTACATATGAATTGTAAGTTCCTCCTGTCCTAAAATGAGTTCTGTTACTCATCGGGATTGCTCTAGCAAGAAATAAACACAATAAAAAAAAATAAAAATAAAATATCGTCTTTAATTCCACTCCTTTCGGACTCCTACTGGTCTTCGATCTACGTCGTGAGTTTGCGAACGGCGACCACGATCCATAGAAGTGTAGATCCCTGCTCGGCCGACAGAGATGAGAGTAACACCTCGGCCGGTAAATCAGAACTTCACTCGGGGGTGGCAGTATTTGAATGTGCTGAAACTGTACACAGGTAGGTACTATATCACTCCTACTATAATATGTACTATGAAACTGTACTTATATCATTGGTGATATTTAAATAATAAACAAAATGTTACTTAATAATTTTATTTGTTTAATAATGTAAAATATGGAAGTACTCCATTGAAATTCTTGAAGTAAGTATATCAGACCGTATCAGGGATCTGTCGATGCCCGAGTAAATCTGGCTTCGGAGAAACTGGGCGTCTTGTATAGGAGTATCAGATTCTTAAATAGTAACCAGCTGCCAACCCTAGCTAGAAGCTACCTCTGGGCTGGAGCCCCACAATATGTACTTGATTCCATACAAAGGAGAGCGGTTCGTCTGATTGACAATCCATTGTTAAAAGACTGATTGCTATCTCTAATGCACAGACACAATGTGGGCATGCTGAGCTTGTTCTACGGGTATTTTGATGGAGCCTGCTCTAAAGGGCTAGCAGCATTGTTCCCCGGTGCACTTGCGTGAAACTCAAGATACACCCGTTCACAGTGGATGTTGGCTTCATGAGAACGGGTCGCTTCTTCGACTCGTTTCTGTGTAAGACGGCTCCTATGTGGAATGAGCGGCAGTCATCTGTTTTTCCTCCTTCATATAATCCGGCCTCTTGAAGACCCACACTAATAAATCCCTTCCTACAGCCCCAACCTTAACACCCCTCATAATACTGCCAAACCGGGCATTCACATTTAGAATCCCTTGTAAGTTAAAACCAGTCTTGTGTTCTCAATACAATAATAAAATACGGATTGCGGACTGCAGGTATATATCTGTACCTCAGAAGTCAAAGGTCGGTTATGCATTTTTTTGTAAAAATGAGTTATGTATGAGACCTTTTTAGTTTTTTCAGTATCTACACAGAGGTATAAAGACGGTTGTCCTGCGACAATGTGAAACTAAGTTAGGTCAACATAAAAGGTCTGGTATCCCCATCACAATGTTCAAAGGAAAATTTTTACTATTTCCTCTCTCCTGAACAATTTTAAAAATGTTACAACCGACCTTTGACTTCTGAGGTATAAAAAGTGTGATTTTTTGCAATACTTCAATCATGGTTACCAGATTAAAACAAGATTGATTTAGTAAAAAAAAAATACATTAAATCACACAAAGGGAAGAAATAAAAAATCATTAAAATACAAACAAAATGAGCAGTATGAAAAATTCACATGAAATTAAAAAAGTTTATTAAATAAAAAATAATAACAATGATATAAAAATATATATGCCATGCGGCCTTTTTTAACATAGTGGTCTATGCAATGGACTTTCAGTGAATAGATGGTGGGGTCCAATACAAGCAGTACATTTTTCATTCCATAATATATTTTGTAATGTGATTATTGCTAAGTTTGATGCAATGACTAAGTAAAATATCTAACTCTGTTTAATAATTGGATGAACCTTATAAAAAATGGCCTTACAGTAGTTATTAAAACAAATTAATGAATGTAATTGATACGCTAAAGGTTATCACAGTTATCATCTAATAAGACCGGTCTGTGGTTAAATTGGCATCACGTTTGGGTCCCAGCCAGGGGTCGTACAATTCAATTCCTCGTCTGGCTAAGTCGTCCATCAGGACACAATCAACACTTTCTGCTTATTGTGGTGGTATAGATTTTCAAATATTGTGATGTTATTCGTAACCTGGGAATATTCATCCTTCTTTAAATACACTATAAACAGTAATTTAACAATCAATAAACAATTTTTAAATAACCTACGTAATATAAAATTCTGGAAGATTAAACACAAAACATAAAGATTTGTGTTAAAAAAGTGGAACAAAGAAAGTATTCTTACTTTAAGAGGAATGGCTGTGCAACAAAATTTAAATTAGAATTTGTGGCCTACGCAATACTACGCATCCAACCAAACTGAACAGTTATTTTTTAATTAAAAAGTATAGCAAATATCTAGTACGGATATGTAGCAACTTTAATTATTTGTGTTTTCAATTATAAAATTTAGGCCATTCAAAAATTCTATTTTTATGATTTTAGAGGCAATGACAATTTAAGTTTATTTAAAAAAAAAATTTTGTTAGATGAACTATATAAATGTGAAAATAAAATAAAAATGATAAGAAAATAAAATAAAAATGGTATGATAAAGGGAGTTATATGGTGTGGTAGCCCTCTATCCCCTATCCATGAAGAAGGTTCCCGTTATATAAGGGCTGAAAGTTTCGCCCCTCTAGAAATTTCTAGAAGAGTCCAGAACATTCGAGAGTATTCGAGAGAATTCCACAACATTCCAGAACATCCCGGAACATTCTGGAATGTTGTGGAATGTTCGGGAACATCCCAGATCATAATGAACTAAAAACGGGATTACAGGCTGTTTCCTGATAAAGTTTTAGTAAATTCGTAATAATATGATATAACTTGTGTGCAAACATTACCGTAACCTGCGACATTACCTTATAATATACAATGACGAAATGCGAAAATGGTTTTTAGGAACACGTGTTCATAAATCGTGACAATACATTGGTATCTCTAAATAGTATAAAACATAGTCACTATCCGCATCTGTCTGTTTGTGCGCTTAGTTCTTCTAAACTATGCAACGGAGTTTGATAGGGTTTTCAATATCATTTAGAGATTTTTTCCTGAAGGTTTATACATATAATACATGGATATTATATCTATTGAAAGTAGAGAAAAGTCGAGCAACGCCAGTTATTAATAAACTAACTGACGTGTACCCAACGTTGCTGGGGGTTATCCTTAGGAAATAGACATATGCCATAGACAGAACATTATTTTGATGTATCTCATAAGGTTAAGCCAGCGTTAGCAATGAAAGTGCCCAAAAATATTCTTTTACAACTTGATTACAATTTTCTGATAAGTATAATATGCATGTATTTTATATATAAACCTTCAGGAAGAAATTCTCTAAATGATAGTGAAAATTCTATCAAAATCCGTTGGGTAGTTTAGAAGAACTAAGCGCACAAACAGACAGACGCGGATGGCGACTTTATTTTATACCATTTAGAGATTACAATTAACTCACAATTCCAAAGTTGCCTCTAAAATCATGCAAAATAGAATTTTTAATATTGCGTATATATCATAAGTTAAGACACAAATAAATTAAGTACCACAAATCCAAAGTACATTTTTCCTATACCTTTTGATTAAAAAAATATTATCAGTTTGGTTGGGTATTTTGGCCTCAAATTCAAATATAAGCTTTGTATGAAAAAAGGCGTGCAACCGTTCCTCTTAAGGGTCCTATTTCACTGGAAAACCACGGTGGCACAACCAGTATGGATATTATGTTGTCTGAGTGAGTAAGCCGCCATGCATTTTACTGGTTGGCACTCAACAATGCTGGTGTCGGTCACCAAATTGCCGGCACCAAGTGGACCCCAGATGAGGGACCTTTCATTTGATTTCTTCAAGGTGAAAATAATGTGAAAAAAAAACTTCACATTATTTTTAATTAAGTTTGTTCAGTTTTAATAAAATCTATCTAAAACAAGTCTCTCAACTTTTCAACAACATCAGAGATCAAAGGCCTTTTCCTTTTTTCTTCGAGGCAGCGTTTAGCCAGTGAAAATAATAGCTCAGCATTCTCCCATTTCCCAACAGATTTATCCAGCAAGGGTTCGATGACTCCATCTGAGCACATGTCATCTACATGTGTAACAATGTCTGTGCCAGGCCTTGTGTCATCTAGTGGGGCGAGGCCAGTGAGAAGTTCTAGGAGCACCACTCCAAAACTAAATACGTCCATTTTCACAGACACGTCTCCACGAAAGGCTTCTGGAGCCATATAAGCTGTGGTGCCCATTATGTTCGATGTCACTGTTTGAGTGGAAAGTAGTTTTACGAGTCCAAAATCGCATAGCTAAAATAAAAAAATAAAAAATCATACATATTTTAATGTACACAAAAAATATTTCATAAGAGACATTTAAAACATTTCACATACAACAATGAATGGCTTATAACAAAAACATGTCCGCTTTTTTAGTGCTGTTTGTAAAACAATAATAATTATACCCTACATACCTGTGATCTGGAAGACCACATTTTAACTGTATAATACTTCAGCAAGCTCATGTGATCAATAAATTAATGTTATCAAAAACTTTGCATTACTCAAAATGTGCCATTGATTGCTGTTCATTTGACTTTTAAATTAAAGCGATAGTATACTATACCTTTGGAATGTAGGATTTCGTCAAAAGGATGTTGGCAGATTTAATATCCCTGTGAATTAAGGGAGTTTGAAATCCATAGTGCAAGTACTCAATGCCCCGAGCCGAGTTGAGGGCAATATTCATTCTCGTTTGAGTTGATAAGTTTGAACCATTACAGATGTTTTCCCTCAATGAGCCACCTTCAATGTACTCGTAGATTACGCAGTAATTTGGTCCATCGCAGGAATAGCCCAAGAGGGAGAGAATGTTGTCATGATTATATTTAGAAAGAATTTCAACTTCCATCTTGAACTGTTTGGATATTATAGGCTCGCAATATTGTCCTGCGGGACCAAAGAGTTTGAGTTTCTTTACAGCAACGGGAAGATCAAACAACCCATTTGTCAAATAGACAGTTCCGAAACCACCCGCTCCGATATTTCGTGACGATAGTAGATTGTCATCTTGCGAGACGTCGTTAAAATTATTAGTAAATCTTTGCAACTCTTTGTAAGAAATATGCGGTAAGATTGTGTTTAAAGATGCGCTTGTTATAGGCAAACTGGCACTTATATTACTCTCTGATGTTTTGAATTTGAATTGTAAAGCGCTCAGCTCAGGAATATTGAAGTCTAAATTGGAATCGGTATCATTTGTAGAAACTCCTTGTAAAATGCTGATGTTTGGTAAATCCATCCCAGAGTCACTTTGAATGACATTAAAGTCGGGGATATTGTACTCAGAGAGGGTAGTCATAGATACATTTGTCACATTCATATTTACAGCTTCTAGATTCGCATTAGATGTGGAATTGCTCATCATGCCATCAGTTTCAGTTTGGAATATCACATCAACATCGTTGCTTTGATTGGGTGTTTCATTTTCTTCCCTCGAGACACTTTCACCTCCACTTAAGAGCATACTTATAGCGGGAATGCCGAAACCTTCATTCAGGTCTTCACTTAAGCTTTGACTTAAGTTACTGTTAGAGTGATCTGCAGAAAATTGAATCATATTACTTGATTCAGTGCAAATGTTCGTTGATTTAGTTAACACAGAGGGAGCGGTGCTTACAGAATGATTGCTATTATTCAAGCCGCTGCTTGGAATTATAAGAAAATTATTATATTTCTCAGTTGATTTTTCAGGGGTTATTTTATTATCCATGTTTTTGTTGTAGGTTTCCAAATTATCGGCAGTTAAGTTGGGATAAGACATGTTGTTTAGTAAGCTTTCCACATTCACCTTCTTTAACTCTTTGTCAGCGAGAATGTGTGGTAAGGAAACGTCTACTTTTGCAGCGGGTCCTGATACGGGTCGTTTTGGGGGAGAACCTAAAATAAAGAAAATTAATTTTGGATGTAAGCATGTGTATCAATAGCTGTTTAGAAATAAACTTTTTATTGTAAATGTCCCTCTATTACGCACTTCTAAATATTGCATCCAGTACCAGAAACCGTACGATAAAGTTTTCGAGTTCCGCCTTATGCTTAATACGCAAACGTTTTAAGAGTAACACTTGGTTTTAACTCAATCACTACGAGAAATAACTATTTATGTTGGGGGTGAAGGTGAAAGATGCATTCAAAATTCTTTTTTTTCTCGATGAATTTTAGGTTTGAAGATTAGGGAATACGCATAAATTATTAAAATAACCCAACCTAAAAACCTATTTTGTGTATGTTTACACCTCCCCCAACCTAAATTGTTGATTCTTGTAGTAATTAAGTTAAAACAAAGTCTAATTTCCATAACCTTTGCCAAGTAAAAGTGGTTAGTTAAATATTTACCGGCAACTATACCAACCGTACATATGAATATGTACCAACATAAGTTTATCAGTCTTAGAATCAATTAGGATTACTCACTATTTAGTAAATCGACGGCCACAATATCGGCAGCTCTGAACAGTTCTGCCTCCATCAGTAATTGTAGTAAAGTTCCCAGTGTAGGACGATTTCTCCCTGAAGTTCCCCATTCTTCAAAAAGTATTTCTGTACAGGGACGTTTTTGCTTGAATCCTGCTGTTTCAATGAGGCTAAAAATAATAATAAAACACTATTGACATCGTCGGATAATCATACGAAGCATATCTAATTATAACAAAACTTACTTCATGTGATCAGTCCCATATTTTGGAATGAATGTACTATTTTCCAATTCTTTTGGTATATGGGACATAAGTTTTTTCCAAGAATCCGAATTCTCTAAAACTTGAATTAATCCGTAAATAGAACCGATTGGAACTTTACGTATTTCTACGGTAGAATCCATATTGAAATTTAAAAAAACTTTACAGTAAATATTAAACCGGTAATTAAACTGCCAAACAATAATAAAAAAGCAAAACTAATGACAGCGATGTCAAAATTCCATATTGACATTGTTTTGACGTTTTCAATGAATTTAGTGATGGGCATAATCGAAACATTCTATTTTCGAAACATCAAAACGATCGAATGATGTTTCGAATGAATCGCTTGGTAGCAAATATCGGGTTCAGACATTTCAATTTGAATCGAACCGATATTATTAGTACTCTACTGCCCAACATAAATACTCAATTCGAGCAATAAGCCAAAATAGATTGGTTACTCCCAGTTTGAAAACATCTTTTGGAGAGAGAAATATTTATAAATTCTACAAAATTATACAATGCTCTACCAAATTAAACAAAAATATATTTAAAACAAAAGTAAAAAAAAGAACAAAGTAATATTCAACTTTATTACAGAATCACTCTTTGTTAATTGTCAAATGCTGGAATGTTATTAGATATTAGCTGTTTAATTACTATATTATCTACCAATCAAAGAAGCTACTAGTGTGTGAACAATTCATTCATTTTTTAGGTTACGATTTACGATGCCAGTACATTTAGTGTATGTAAAAAATGGAATTCTGACTTATAATAAGTAGGGAAGGTTTTAATATCAACAAATTAATCATTTTCGTTGAGCTGTTCCCTTTGAAAAATCACCTCGAGGGCGCTCCATAAAGAATAAAAGGTAAAATATATTTTAAGGTTACGAGTTGTTGTGAAAGACGCAATAGGCCCGATATATATAAATTTAATTTTATATTTGGAGTCCGTTGGGATGAAATATTTTCATTTATGAAATATTATCTTCTACTGAAGAATGTGTTCACGGAATAATAAGAAATGTGAGGAGATTATAAACCTCCAGTAGGAATATTCAAGTATAGTATTTCCTTATAAATGGAAGTAGATACGAAACATATTTGTATTATTTATTCTTATTAAATATATTATTTTTATGGTTATAACTATCACGGCTATAATAAGGATTTTAGTTCAGACGTGAGTGGTCTATTTTTGTTTATGGTTCAGACTTATCTTGCTGTTATAACGAGGTTAATTCGTTGATATTATGCACAAATATGCTGTCAACACAATTTATAATAAAATGTACACAAATAAATACAAATACGATAAAATATCGGTACATATTTCCAAAAGATTACAATAGTACATTTTTGTTGAATCGCATGCATATTTTTTGTCAATCAATTGCAATGATTGGATTGGTACAAAATATAAATGATTTTTTAATTGGATAGCATATTTTCTCAATAAGTGTTCATTATTTTACGTCGTAAAAATATTTTCAAATTAGTGGTAAATCGATTTTACGAAGAAAAAAAATAATTCGGTTCAGCACTCAGTTTTGAAGCAAACAATATGAAGATCTACTTACTTGCGGTCACCGGTAACTAATATTATTTGTATATGTATCAAATATTTTCAGGAAGAAAAGGAGATAGGGAGGAGGAAGATTGCCTGGCTATTCAAATCTATTCTCGATACACTGCCATTATTATTTATTTATTTCTAAGTTACATTTATCTAAGTAAGGTTTACACATATTTTTTCTGTGCCTGTCTCACCAGGAATATCCTTTGCCGAGACAGGTTAGCTTACAAATATTTTATTTTAACAATAAGTAGATCATTAAAATGGCTAGATTATGAATTATGGTATTTTACGAAGGTGATACTGAGAGTAGTTGGACAGGTCTACCTTTAATGATCCGCAAATATAATACTACATACTTATTCACAGTGTCCAAACTCGTAGTACAAACTGTATAGGATAAACTGGTTAATATATATTATATAAATCAACATTTGGAGTAGATTCTATGGTATGTAAAACTTTTTTGTATTAGCTTTCGTTTTCGAGAAAATCGAGTAAAAAGTTGGAATTTATTAGTTAAATTTAAAAAAATCCTTTGCTATGGGAATATCAGCTGTTTAATGTGTTTTAAAATGCGAAGAAGCGTAGACTCTACTCCAAAAGTTTGTTTTAACCCTCTAGTTGCCCTACGCATTTATAAAAAAATTAAAATGAAATGCTCATAAAAATTAGATTTTTAATTTTTTTTTTCTATGTGATGTTGATTCACCCGTTTGTACTGCAAGTTTCAGGACACTGTGTATAATTATCAGTTCTTCTGTCGTGTGGGTATATTTATGGTCGTGTGGCTGCGACTCAGAGGGGAACATCTAGGTTTGTGAGCCGGTCTATGTCGAAACAACTTTCTTTTACTTCTTTTCCCTTATATTCTTCTTCACAAGTAATTTGTAAGCTAACCAATATATTTTATCATGTTTTTTTTGTTAATCAATACTCATAAAAACATCAATATTTGTCTTCTGTATTCTGTTTTCAGTCATCATAGCTCAAGGGATTTCTCCCAAAAGAGAAAACGATTTTTCAAATTTAAATATTCATAGAAAATATGTTCCATATAATACTTATCAGATTCATAAAAAAAAATGTGCTCTCATAAATACACAAGAAGCTACAAACATCTACAGTCCGCTTATTCATACACACGAAAAAGTTTCAAATAAACGGAAACTGAAAATATAAAAGTAGGGGCAGTAGGTCAAGAAAATGACACACTCACTGCAGAATCAGGTGTCATAATTGCAGTAAAACCAGAAAATAAAAATTCTACTAATGAGACAGAAACTAATATTCCAACAGGGATAGAACATTTGAATTCATATGTTCCTACAGGTACTCAAATTCCTGAAAGTCAAGAAAACGACAAACTCACTTCTGAATCAGGCGTCTCCGTTGGAGTAAAACAAGAAAATGAAAATTATCCCATCGAGACAGTAACTAACATTCCAATGTGGCAAGAAAATTATCATTCACCCGTTCCAACAAAAACTCACATTCCAGAAAGTCTAGAAAATGATAAACTCATTACAGAATCAGAAAATGACAAACTCACCACAGAATCAAGCTTTAACGTTGCAATAACGGAAGAAAGTTTAAACTCTCCAAGCGAGACAGCTACAAATATTCCAACGCGGTTAGAAAGTTTAAGTACATCTGTTCCAAACGGCACTCAAAATCTAGAAAGTCAAGAAAATGAAAACCTCACTAAAGAATCAGGCGTCACCGTTGCAGTAACCCAAGAAATTGGAAATTCTTCCATTGAGACAGTAACTAACATTCCAACGGGGCTAGAAAATTTTAATTCACCTATTCCTTCAGGCACTCAAATTCCAGAAAGTCAAGAAAATGAAAAACGCACTGCACAATCAGGTGTTATCATTACAGTAACGCCAGAAAATGAACATTCTACTTATGAGATAGAAACTAACATTCCAACAGGACAAGAATATTTTCATTCACCCGTTTCTACAGCCACTCAAATTCCAAAAAGTCAAGAAAATGACAAACTCAATACAGAATCAGGCGTCACCGTCGCAGTAAACCAAAAGAATATAATTTCTTCTATTGAGACAGTAACTTACATTCCAACGTGGCTAGAAAAAAATAATTCACTTGTTCCCACAGGAACTCAAAATCCAAAAGGTCACGAAAATGATAAACTCATTACAGAATCAGACGTCACCATTGCAGTAACGCAAGGAAGTGTAGATTCTCCTCATAAGACAGGAACTAAAAATCCAATAGGGCTAGAAAAATTTAATTCAACTATTCCTACAGTCACTCAAATTCCAGAAAGTCAAGGAAATGAAAAATTCACTACAGAAACAGGCGTCACCATTGAAGTAACCCAAGAAAATGAAAATTCTTCTATTCAGACTGTAACTTACATTCCAACGGGGTTAGGCAATTTTAATTCACCTGTTCCTACAAGCACTCAAATTCCAGAAAGTCAAGAAAATGAAGAACTGACTATAGAATCAGGCTTTACCATTGCAGTAACATCAGAAATTATAAAATCTACTCATGAGACAACAGCTAACATTCCAAAAGGGTTAGAAAATTTGAATTCACCTGTTCCTACAGGCATTAAGACTCCAGAAAGTCAAGAAAATAATAAAAGCACCACAGAATTAGGCGTCATCATTGCAGTAACGCAAGAAAGTGTAAATTCTCCAAGTAAGATAGCAACTTACATTCCTACACGTTTAGAAAATTTTAGTCCATCTGTTCCAAAAGGCACTAACATACCAGCAAGGCAAGAACATGGGAAAAGAAAATGCTATAACAATTGTTCCAAGAAAATACAACGAGTTTGTGGCTACTACAATAGAACGAAAATAATTTTTACCAACAAATGTTTTATGTTACGTTATAATTGTATCTACAACACACGTACGTACACGTTGAATTTTATTCAAAATAATATGTATTTATTCGATTCGGTGCTATCAAAATATGTATATTGCAACACGTTTTTTTACAGATCATACGAGATTAATGCATTGGAAAATGTGCTTAACTAGATAATGATTACGAAAAACAGTTTGGTTAGTGGCCAACAAAAAGGATCAGTATTCGATGAGTGGACCTATGGAATTTGAGAATATACCTACTATATATATATACAATAACCGTGAAAAATTATGGGATGACTCTTCAAGAAACTACGTTTTTGCACAAGAGCAGAAGCGCATTTCAAATGTACAATAACAATAATGGTCTGGTGAAAACAAATTTAGCAGACTCACCTGCTTTGTCGCTTGTATGGATTTGAAAATTATATTTTTATTTTTTTAAATTTATTTTATTTTTCTACATTAAACCCACACAGGAGGCCCTGAAGAAAATAATTTCTTTCAGGGCATATGTCATCTTTGGGAATGCTGTATGGGTTTTTTTTAAGGAAATGAAGGAGAAGAAGTTCTGGGAAGGTAAAAGATATGAAGGTTGGGTAGGAATCAGGGGTCAGTGTATCTAGGAGTGACGTAAGTATACGACGCACTGCGGCGCAAGACGATGGGTCGAGAGAGCAGTTGGAAAGGTCAGAGGGTTTCTCCAAACCAATCTCTCACGACCTGACCACGCAGCATGAACCCGGGCACCCCTGCTAAATCACTTGGGGTGACCTATGGCAGAGGTGTTGGTTATCCAACAAATGGTTCCAGAGGCGGCGGTTCCCGAACCCTCCTCCCACACAATTGAAAATGTCAGACACTTACTTTAATTATATGGTTTAATATTCAGGGGCTCACAGATATTTTATTTACAGTTTGCTAAATATTTAAGGAATTCAAAATATTTTTAATAAATAAAGTTAAATAATTAGTGCTGTCTATTTATCAATAACAAGTAGTTCTGTCTGAGTTCTGTGATCAGTCGACTTGGCACGTAATGTTTCTAATATTTTCATTTATTTCGAATTAAAGCCAACACATCCTCCGAAATCTTAAGAATTGTAAGTAGATGATTTAAATACCAATCTACTTAATTAGAAACCATTTATTTTATGTAATTAAAAAAAATGTAATTAGCAAATGTAAATTTTGTTCAAAGAACCGTGACTATCCCAATGATCTTCTTTGAATGAATTTTCTTTTTTCCAACTATCTTCGGACAGGTATACCTTACTACTGAAAAAAATTAAATAAGAACATCGAAATAAACACTTAAGAATTCACATTTAAAAAAATTATCTTTACTGAGCCACCATCTTGAACCGGTAACGAAAAAAACAACCAAAATTAAAGACAGACGAAATGCGGAACGGTCGAGTCTAAACAGGACATGCATGTAGCACATTAACTACGCAATGGGCACATTTGCAATCATGAACGTACTACGCGTAACCGGATAACTTCACCAGAGCTAAGCAGCAAAGGCTTTTATTTTTCCAAGAGGCAGGACCAACTTATCAACAATCTTGTCTTTGGGGAGAATGACTTCACTTTTAAACAAAAGTGACTTCAACATTGCAATAAATATTTTTCAATACAAGGCTCAACAACGGATGTCTAACCCTTCAGTACTTTCATCACTTTTGTACAGTTTGCAATGTTTTCTGTGTATTTCAAATGCGTTACATACATCTTATTTTTTTGATTTTCCGTAAAAACAAATACTGTTTTAGAAACTAGATAAAATTATCTCTCCGGTGAAAATTTTAATATCAAACGTCAAAAACGCTAACCCCATTTTAACTTAAATTTTTAATCCAATCATAAAAATATGGAGAGAACTTGATATTTCAAAAACAAGTTCGTTTTTTTGGGGAATTTGTAAGAAAACTGTATTTTCACTTTTATCTCGTTCATATAATAAACAAAAAAGAAATTTATTTTTTAAGTTAAACCGATTCATACGACAGCGGCGCGAAATGTGAATTATTCATTTTAGCTTAAAATTTTACTAATGGAAAGACTTATTATTTTTCTTTTTAAGTCAAAGTATTTCAGCATGATAGAAAAAAAGATAAAAATACTTTTATAAAAAATGGACGCCCGGTCATATATGACCCTCGCCACCCCACTTCGTCCCGGCAACATTCATGCATCGTTTAATGCTTTTCCCCGGTTGTAACGGCTCCTGACATAACCCGACACAAGCACTGGATGCACCCGATCACTCCATGTCGGGAGTCCTTAATATTTCCGGTGATAAATATTCCAATAGCAGCCGGTTCCAAATAACCGGGACAGGAATGTTGACAATCTCTAGAGACTGGGACACGGTCAAGCGGCTTGATCGCAAGCACGTAGTTTTTTTGTCTATTGTTGTCTATTGTTGTCTATGCTTAGCGGCTTGACAGCCCGCATCAAGCCTCTCCGTCAAGCATGGCCACGCCTTCCTGTGATTTCGTGGTGGTCTATGTATATGTACTTCTATGCCTTCCTGTCATTTCGTGACTCGCGGCAAAATGGAATCTGTCAAAGACAAAGCGTTCTTGGCTCTTACGTTAGCTTTATGTTTGAATAAAATAATAAAAAGAAACGAATTTGGTGTCAAGAATGGTACAAGTTAAGGTACCGCTTTACCCATGAGCATTTGCAAAGTGTATTACAGGCTACAGCTATTTTTTGTATGAATATCTTGTGCGGTATTCATACAAAAAATATGTTTTCTCCATTGAAAATTCAGAAAATTATTTATTCTACAGTTTGATTATTAATGACCTTGAAAACCGCTGTCATAATTATTAAAAAATACTAAAATACTTCCAGAATTTTTAAATTAGATGGATTTCTACAAATTGAACACAAAAACAATAACTAAGTACCTATTTTATAACAATTTTATTCAATTTATATCATGGTTTATGATACGTGATATTTATTTGTCTATTGTCGTTTGTCTATTCCCCCAAAAATATAAATTCGCATCAAGCCTCGCCGCAAGCACGTAGAATTGCGCAATGCTTGCAAGCCAGCTTCGGTACACGGTCAAAATGCTTGACACAAAGTGCCATAGACAATAAACTACGTGCTTGCGATCAAGCCGCTTGACCGTGTCCAAGTCCCATAAAGAAAATACCCATCCTTCCCTATTGGGTGAGTGGTATATCTATTAGAGATGGGCGAAGCGGTTCAGTTGAGGGAGCCGGTTCACTAGTTCCCGTTCACTTGAAAGATCCGCTTCAGGGAACCGGCTCAATTGAGCGGGTCACCGGCAGTGTTGCCAGCGGATCTTAGCCTAATGTCGCCGTTTTTCAGTTGCAGTAATCTGCCCACATATTCCCCACAAATATTCTGCGTGAGCGTGATTCCTCCTTTCATTATTCGAAATCCATAGGGGGGGGGGGGGGTTGTTTTTTTAGAATTTCTGAATTTCAGAATTTCTATAAGACACAATTCCCCACAAAAAATTTCAAAATACATACTCCTCACGAGATATTTGAAATCCATGGGGGGGGGGGTTGTTAGAGATTTTCTGAGAAACATAATTCCCCACAAAAGTTTTCAAACTACGTACTCCCCACGAGATATTTGAAATCCGTGGGGGGGGGTGGCTACGGAATTTCTATGAAACATAATTCCCCACAAAAAAAATAAAAATACATACTCCTCACGAGATATTTGAAATCCGTGGGGGGGGGGTGGCTACGGAATTTCTATGAAACATAATTCCCCACAAAAAAATTTACACTACATACTCCGCGCAAAATATTTAAACGCGAACAAATGAACCGGCTCACCATTCGCGAACGAGTGAACCGGCTCATCGTTCGCGAACAAGTGAACCGGCTCACCATTCGCGAACGAGTGAACCGACTCACACGAACGAGTGAGTCACTACTGATCCGCGAACGAGTGAGCGGCTAATTTGGGAACCGGATCTTACGGATCCGCAAAAAGATCCGGTTCACTGAGCCGACTCGTTCGCGAACGACTCACTTCTAATATCTATGGGAGAGTGGTTTATTTATGTCTATGGGTAAACACTTTTTGCTGCGTTACGTAATCGAAAAAATGCTATTTTGGGTAAAACAATGTTATGACTTTTGACAGCACCACTCGTAGTAATTCGTACGACTTTCAAATTTTTCAGGCATATCTATGACCTCAGACGTTGAAAACATTGTTATATTGAAGAATTAAAACATTTAATATGAATGAAGAAATAAGGATCAAAAACATTGTGAAAAGGGGAGATTGAAAGTTAAGGTGGAATACTGGTACTTGCCTTAACTAATAATTACCAATTATTGTTCTTTCTGCATTAGTTGTAAACAATCTAGAATTCTCATCAAATAACATTTCATTCCCTATTGCAGTGGAGTTTGTGAATACGAAGGGCATTGCATTAGTATTGCTAGAAGATTGAGTCAAACAAATCCAGAAGTTGACGTAGTTTGTATTCGGGGAAGAATGGGTATTCAAACAAGTCATTATTGTTTTAATTATTATCTTAGACTTGGCTATGTAATGTAAAATAGAAGAGATCTTTTGTTGCAGGTTCTTTTGAGGTTTTTGTAAATGAAGTTCAAATATATTCGAAGTTGCAAACAATGGTTTTGCCAGATTTTGATGATGTAATAAAACATGTCAAAGCTGCTTCTGATAGTGGTCTGATTATTCCTATTGTAACGAACAGTTGTATGGAGTGCGTTGTATTATAAACACAACAACCACAAACCATTTTTCGCAATAGAATGCTCAACAATTAAAATTATATTATCGTATATATATTAACTGAAAAAAAGTTCAAACACTAGTTCTATGTAGACAGAGCCATGCTTTAAAACATGATTGATGAAGAATTATTTACCTTTAATTTCAAACTTTATATAATAAATGTGTAACCTTTAAAACCTCGACAGTCTCAATCGGAACCATATAGAAAAGCACTTTTAGCAATTGGATCACTCTGATTTTTTTACAAAAATTAAGAATTTTTTAATAATAAAATTGAAACATTTCATCACATCTTCTAAATTTATTTTACGATTTTTTTTTTTTTTAATAATTATATTAAACATTGTTATTTTTATGACTCGCCAATTTAAAATGCAAAACAATACTAGTGATCTAAACTTACCGTAGCGAATGGTGATGAAAAGATAAAATAGTTTTACCAGGACTTGAGTAATGATGACCATGAACTAGCTCTTTCTGCTTTTCTTTGCCATGTGAAGTATACATACATTTCTAAAATCAATAACTTATAATTCACCATTCTGTACGTCTATTTATCAAAATAATTTATTTAAAAAATGTAAATATCTATGCAACAAACGAGGTAAAATGTATAACGACTACAGAATTCTGTTTAGCTACATACGTAATAAACATCACATTATTATTGTGGCAAAACTATTATTCCAGCAGTATTTGTGACTATGAAGGAAATTGCCTGAAACTTGCTAGAAAATTGACGGAAGCAACTCCCCATGTTGACGTTACTTGTACTCGTGGAAGACAAGGTATGAAATATACTACCATGTGGATTTCCAGTAACTTCTTTAGTGATGTGCTATGCTAATAATAAATATAATAGCATCAAATTATATTATAACAGTTGCCCATATCAATTTGAATAATTTTTTTTTTAATAATTGAGAGGAGACGGTTTATGTATAATTCTTTTGAGCATAAGCCCATTGTGTTATCTCCCATTTTATTTTCATTCCTTTACTAAAGTAAAGGAATGGAAATTTTTGGTTCCATTATTAAAGTTCATCAGGGTTGTCATTGGATATGTCTCGTGGTTCTACAATGTGTCTAGCTAGGTACCTGAGCCTTGTTCCCAAAAGAGCGGGACATAGGCACCATAGGTGAATTGGATTCTCTTCATCCTTTTTACATTTACTGCATCTATTACTCCCTACAAATGCATGTGTCTCCTGGGATGGCAGTGTCCCGTTAGTAGTCCTACCATTCCCTCAGTGAGTTTCTGTCCATATTGAGTAGTTGCCTGGTTTGTCTAGGGTCTGGTCTGTTTATACTTTGGACTGCCTCATTCCGGGTGCCCTCTCCCATTCCTTCCAGTGCTGGGATTTGACCCACCTCTCAATTTTCTATTTTGGTCTGGCAAGCTGCCACTCCTACGGCCGACTCAGATCCTGCAAGTGGTGCTTTCGCCCCTTTACTTACTAATCCATCAGCCTACATTGGTAATCATATTATCATCTACATATCATAAATCATCACAAATATGAATCGTATAATTTCTATACCCGCTATATCCGATTTTTTGACAAAATGATCTGAGTATGACATCTTGTTCACATTTTTGCGAGCAACAAGAGGAGCCTAAAATTGAGTTTCAAAACCCTCCTTATCACGACCAAAAACCATGTTAAAACTGCGAGTGAGAAACCAAATCCGCTATATCATACAGAAAGTTACTATCAAAACCCGCTATATCGGATTCAACCAATCACAAGCAGTTATTTTGCCAAAATACAATATGGCCGCCGCTCTGACGCCACGCTCGTGTGTCAAAATGATCTACGCGTGTGTTTCTAAACCCGCCATGTCGGCTCAGTTGACTTTCAAAATCACGAAGTGAGTATCAAAATCCGTTTTATCCATTTTATTTATCAAAATTACTTAATTATTGCTAGACATATATAGAAAAATAAATGCTTTTCGAAATTTTATTACTCCAATTCATTATATAAAAAATTGTAATGCAATTACTCATGTACGCTAGAGATGTGACAGTTTTTTGCGGTTTTCTCCAAATCAATGAAAGTTGATATAGCGGGTATAGAAATTACACGACTCATTTGTTTTATTATATTTTTTGCAGGGAAAAAACATTGAACAGCTAAAACATGGATTCGTACATCGCAAGTAAAGTGAAAAAATTAGAACACAAGTTTTTGTTTTAATCACATTTTAATATCACGAAAATATAACTTTTAACATTATTGAAGTGAAACTTCTTTAGGCGCGTAATGGATTTTCGGGGACGGAGTAAAACCGAGTCAGGATCGACACGAAAATGCGGGTACCCCCACCACCGCTCACCGTTCACTGTCCCTCTCTCACCATATGCGCTTGTTGAGGTGGGGGAGCCGCTCACGAACGTTCTCTCTCTTCTCTTCTTTCCTCTCTCTCAGACACCAGCGAACTGCGCCACGCCAAGCATCAGCTGCTTGGTTAGTATACTGCGTCGTGAGTGTAATACGAGTGAAATACGTAATTGATTGTGGTTCATACGGTTTGGTACAGAATTTCAGTGTTAAAAATGAGTAGTGACGAGATAGAGGTGATGAACACATCAGTGGCACAAGAGGAAATATCCTATCAAATCCATGCTTCGTCGTTGAATTATTTAACCTCTAATTTTCAAACTAACCTAAGAGAGAAAATAGAGATGATGAAATGAAAATAGAGAGAGAGGAATACTAGAAGTTTCACTTCTGTCTTGCGTAGGCTTGACACACCCACTTTTTTTTTAGAGTTTTTTCGATTTTCATACCGTTTTGAAATTGTTTTAAAGTTGGTCAATATAAAACGTGCAACCAAAAATAAAATGTGCATTTACCCCTTAGTGTCCCTATTGCATTTACGGTTATAAATAATAATAGTAATATTTGGATGATTTGTATAGCGCTGTTTTTGTGCAAAATCACCTCAAGGGCCTGTATAATAAGTAACATCCTACTTTTTTTTTCGTTATTTGTTTTTGGGGTGTTATGTCGTGTTGCGCTAACTCCTTCTTTAGCCAACGTTTCGGACAGCATTGAAGTGTCCATCATCAGGGCAGATGTGTTATTAGAAGGAATTAGCGCAACACGGCATAACACCCCAAAAACAAATAACAAAAATACTATTGGCCGTGAAAATCTTAAATCATAACATCCTACTTGTTTTTAACACATTTATGATTGAGCCGTTTACCCGTGTTACGAAGCCAAGAAATTCAATGTTTTGCCTATTTTAAGAATTAGCACAGTAAAATAAGTCATGATGGTACTTTTTAATTTCAGGATCATTTGAAGTATTCATAAATGAAGTACAAGTGTATTCTAAACTGCAGACAATGGCACTACCTGATTTTGATGAAGTAACGCAAGCAGTAAAAGTGGCTTCCGAGAGTGGCTTGATCATGCCTGTTATCAGGCAACAGCCAATAAACTGTGTTATTTCATAATTAGTACAAATGAGTATATGTATTAATATACTCGATGTTAAATTATTTATAGAATTACATAGTCAGTAGTTCATAGATGTAAATATATCTTTTATTTATTCAAAATGAATCTAATTAAATAATTCAGTCAGGTGACGTTTATTAATCAATTTCCAGTATAAAACCTAATTCGTCAGTCAATTACATAATGAAGATGCTTCATGAAATTTGAAGATGTTTACTTTTCATTAATTCCACTCAATTTGTAAGTCTTGCCTTCACTTGCCAGTTAGTTCTCTCGTATACCAATATTTCTTTCCCGCTCTGTTAAATATTATGTATGTGCTCCTATGTTCCCCAACTACCCGCTACCTAAACTATTAACTAAATGTGATTAATATATTAATAAATAATTTCGAGATTTGTTTCAAAGTATTCACGTATTTGGTGGATTTATTGCAGGAGTTTTCTTGAGTTGTGAATTTGTCTTGTACATATAATACAGCAGACTTGACGTCCAACGTCTTGTCCAGCTTGACGCAAGACAATCAATAATAGGCAGTAAAATTTATTTTGTTTTTTACCAGCATCTCAAGTAACATACTTCTTCTCCTTAGGTATTTGTGGAAAAAATGATTCATTTGTACACATGGTAATTCATACAGCCCCATGGAACGAATTGTATATAAAAAGTGTTGTTTCACTAAATCTATTTTTTATTAATAATAGTACATAATGGGATAATTTCTGTAGTGCTGTTTTTGTGAAAACTTACCATAGCCTTTGGAACACCAGACCCTTTTTGAAGGAAATCAAAAATGAACTCAAAAAAATCCTTTGTGGGATTTTTTTGTTACTCTTTCATTCTATATTACTATGTATGTACCTGAATTGTATATGTATCAAAAATTTTGTTAATAAAAAAAAAAAAAAAAAAAAAAACTCTAAAAGTGTTTCAAGTACAAGCGATTCTGTTAAAAAAAAATGCACTTTCTCATGGTATACAGGATTAAATCGCATACCAAAAGATTCCTGCTAGGGAATCTCGTAGAACTCCAATACCAGCGCGCATGAATGGTTGGCGAGAAAAAATTCTTTTCACTGGTGCACGAACGGTTTTACAGAGGTTAAGGGCGCTGTAATATTACATTGAACTATGTATACCTCTTCTGTGTATCTAGTTTTAGTAACATAGTTAGTGTGATATGTCGGATATACATTTAAAAAAAATAAAAATACTACAAAAAAGTTTGCAAATATACTGTAAGTTATAGTCAGGGCCGGCCCTGAACCAAATGGCGTCTGGCACAAGTAAAATCTTATCTTATCAAAACTAGTAGACCTAGGTATGTGATCACTCTAATCAGTAATTTTCGAATGATTTGTATTTTTGTGTAGCGCTGTTTTTGTAAAACATTAAAACATTATTTGGGGATGCTGTGTGGAGGGTCTTTTTGTGGAGAGGAAGGAGTGAACATGGGTCTTGAAGAGTCCCATGTTGTAGGAGGGAGGAAACACAGAGGCCGGCAGTTCGTTCCATAGCCGAGCTGTTGAATCGTAGAAGCGACCCGTTCTCATGTGACAAATGTCAACCGTGTACAAATGTTGGGCGTGCGTTTGGCGTGTATCCCGACTACGCACCGGTGCCGAAGGGATCAATGACGCTAGTTCCTCAGAGCATCTTCCATTGTAATACCGATAGAACAAGTACAGCATACCTACCTGACGCCTGTGCTCTAAAGATTGCAGTCCGTTTGTTAAGATTGGGGAATCTATCAAACGGACCGCCCATTTTTGCACAGAGTCGAGGGTTTTTTTCAGGTATTTAGGGGCTCCGGACCAGAGATGGCTGCCAAATTCGACAGTAGGGCACACTTGTGATTTGTACAGGGTCAGCAGTTGTGTACTATTAAAGTATCTGCGGGCCCTGTACAGTACGCCCAGCTTCTGAGAGGCCAGCTTTACTCTGGCTTATTATCTGCATCTTGGCAATTCAATTGCGCCCGCAAGGCCAGCCCAGGCTATGGTTAATGCGTTTTCAATGTCATCTCTATCTAATGGACTTAAGGTGAACAATCACAAAACTGTATTATATAAATTCATTGTTATTATTTTTATCTGTTAAATATTTACGGGGCGGAATGATCCACAACAACGTACTGTAATTTAATCAACCTTATAACCATTCTAACCTAACCTGATACTAAATAACAACAAGTGTACTCTTTTCAAAGAAATAATTTTTTTAACATAAGTTTGTACAAAATCGAATTTTTCAAAAACAATCATGACAACATTTGACCGCAAATACTGTAAATGAATAAAGTGTCTTATTTTGGTCCGCTATAACTAACTAAAATAAAAAATACGAATAATCAACGAAAAGTAACGCAATGTTTGATTGCTTGACAGTGAATAAAATGAAGTTTTTACAAAATCATCGTAGTGACCTGAATTGATTTACTTAGCAAAGACAACATCACCACATGAAATAATTTTTCTTTCATTGTTGTTGAGTATGTGAGAGAAGTAAGCCCCAAAGTTGACTTTCCCTTCAAAGAGTTTTGAAATTGTTCGAAGAGGTTCAATGGTTTTTTCCCCAGTCGCTTGGTCAATGCAAACTATTTGGCATCTTGTGCATGGACCGATCATCTGAAATAGAATATTACTTGTAAAAGAAGCAAAAAATATCAATTTTAATTATTTTGAACAGTATTATAACAACCTCGGTGGTGGAGTGGTTTGCAATTCAATAATGCACAATTAATGATAATAATTATTTAGCTCACTGTTTTAAACTGGTTTTTTTTTTTCATTATGCTTACAAACAAATTTTAAGCTCAATGAAATTTACAAGGTAAACATATATATGATAAAATCGGTTTTTAAAAAGGATCTTGGCAGAATTTTTTAAGTCTACCTCGAAATTTTTTATAGTTTTCAATTTTATCTAACTTTGGGATTTAACACTTTTTATGCATTATTAGGTATCAGATCTGCCCACAATTGTTTTGTGTCTGCAAGGCATATTATTCACCTAATAATAAAACAAAATAAAGCATGTATCACAATAATTCATGTCTCTGTGACTTAAGTATACTTATAATTTCTTGTTAGTCAAGGTTTCACAAAAAAATCATAACTCGAATTTGGGTACCCCTAGGGGTGTTCTACCTGTGGACTTCCGCTTGATACTATTTTTGGGACACGCTGTATAATCTACCACATGTAGTTTCCCCAAAATAGCTCTATTACATACGGTGGCGTAAAAGCGGTTAAGGATAAGGAATTGTCCTTAACCTTATGTTAACGATTTTTTTGCTGTCATTTGGGAGAACTGGAATCGTAGTTAATGACAAAAGTCATTCATAATTTTAAGGTTATTAATTATTATATTAATTTATAGTAATATTTGGTGACAAATCCACCGGAATGAAGAAAACTCAGTTAAATTTACCTGAAAATCTGTGCTTCCAATTTTCATGAACTGCCACGATAGATCCTCAAAAGCATTCTCTACGTCCATTATAAAATTTCCTCGGAATCTATCTACTAAATTATCAAGCCTTTCTTCGAATTCTTGATTTTCAATTTTGTCCGCTAGCCATCTGATGCTAGCAAGATTAATTGCATGGTATTGGGCTTTATTTGAGAGTGATAAAGGTGACTCTTCGACGGTAAGTAGAATGTTTTTCTTGTACAATCTTATCTCGGCATCGCTTTGCCTGATCAATCGCAGTCCGGGAGTGCCAAGGACATTCAGCAGCCAGCTGGCTACTTCGTCCCCGCAATCGTAACCTTCAATGTTGTCTCCGCATACCTTAGAACGGCATAGTGAATTTTGAGCAGTTGGCTGACCATTTGGCTTGGAGAGGGTGACTGTTACATCATCTACATCTAAAAAAGTAATAAACAATAAACAGTCAATTCTGTTTATACACGATTTTGATATGTTCTTGACATATTTTCTTTTACAATAATCACTGGATCTTTACACACTATTCTGTGGTATGTGTATCCATTTGTGTATGTAATGGAAATATAAAAAGAATACAAAGGCTTTTAAAATGATTAATTGCCTATATTTTTGTAATCATAAGTCAACCATTATTTATGATAATATCATTGAAGATTGATTTATGATCATAATTTAACAAGATAAGCCCTGATACAAATCAATACTACCAATAAACTTCAATAGTATAAGATAAATATAAAACAACCACAAACAAAATTATGTGAGTAAAATAAATTTTTTTTAATTTACTTTAAAATTTTATGGCGGGTTTTGACAGTACGATTTTAGTTGATCAACTCTGTTAAATGACACTTGAAAGCTTATCAACAAGTGTGAATACCCTTTCAACAAAGTTGATCAAGTTTTTAGTTGACCGACTAAACTCAAAAGCCCGTCTACTTTTGTTGTAAGTATGAGTCATCGTTCAAGTTTTACACCGAATAACAGATAAAAAATTTTCAGCTACACTAATAATGTTGTTTTCAATCTTGGTGCTCTATCACACTGAAAGTTACGAGCCGCCACTGCACAGACAGATTGTAATAGTTAAGGCGGGTCTCCAGCAACAATATTACCACAAACATTGAACCAAATGTTTGTGCAAACATGTTTTCGTGGCCGATGGAAAACAAAAAAATTATATTATATTATTTTATACGATGTTTTGAAAACATTTGATCGAAGAACTGAATTGAATGAAGAACTGCCGGCTCTTGTGTATCCTCCCTCCTATAAAATGATCCACTGTTTTCTCGGGAAAGATAGTCCACATAAGATGATGGTTATTTATTATTTCCCGCAAATCAACTTCAATCTATCCTCTCCCCATAAAGATCCTCTGAACAACAATATCCCCGGAGATGGCAAAGATCTCAGAGAGCTATTTAGCTAAAAGTGTATAATATGTACTTACGCAGTAGTACATGACCGTTAAAAGCAGCTAGGAATTTGCAATAGTCACATTATGAGACCTTTCATCTATTATAATAAAAAAGATGTTAGAAAGTGATTTTTGCAAATTCATAACTGCCTTTTTGCTTATGAAGGCAGAATACAATGACTGGTGACGGAAAAAATTCTTACCAGGAAATGATAAACGCAGAATATTCTTTTCCAAATCAATTGAAGGTTGAATGATGCACATCCTTGTATCCAGTTTCTGTGTGAGGGCGACTCCATCTTCCGTCACAATCATCCAGTCTCTATCATACTTTAGACCTTTAGCTCCTATCTCCCAGTAAGACAATATCTTGAAAGCAGCACAAGACTTCAAAGGATAGATGTGAATCTCTTTGACAATTCCCCTAGCTCTTAAGATTGTATTGGCAGTTGGCGTGGTCATTGCGATGTTTGAATTCACCGTGATATCAATATTGACTGATGTATTATCCAGCAATTTTAGTTTGGCTACTTCGTTGGACATGCTTATCTTTGGATCACTATCTACAAAGCATTTGATTATCATGTTTATTATGGTTTCAATATCATGTATCACTGACATGTAACCAAAAGACACTCTCAGAGAGCCTGTAGGCACCCCTTTGATAAGGTCGTTGTTATCTCCACAGATGTGACCGGCTTGGAAATGTGTGAGTAGCTCTTCATTTGACAGGTTTAGGAAACGCTGACATGCTCCGGGATTGCAGAAACATCCTGATCTGATTTGTATATTGAATAACTCGGCCATGTGGGTGACCTGTCAATATAATTAAATGTGTTTTATAAATTTTATAATTAGACGTAATTAAAAAACAAAAAATATATGGTAATTTAAATAAAAAATTACAAAATGAATGCCTCGAAAAGGAAGTTACATTGTGTCATGATTTGATTCGATGAAACAGTTACTTTTTTTTATTTCAACTATTAAATTATTAAATAAATTCACCAATATAACTTAAATTAATGAATGGAGAAAGATATGTTACTGACATGAAGCGCGCTTTCACGGAACTGAGTTCAGTGAACATACTTTAATGGGCCGTAGACATACCTATTTCATTATTTTGTACAGTATAAATATATTAACGTGAATGAAGGAAGGGTTCTTCCAAAGCTGATCAGCAGTTGAAGTAAAATTAGATACTTCTTTCATCTGATCTAAATTAGTAAATATAAAGAAAAGTCCAGCTTTGTGTCAAATGTCTTTCTAGGAAAATGAGAAGAAAACTAATAGGTATGTACAATAAACACAATATACAATGTCAATTTCTTTGAAATACAACAATTTAAATGCACATTACCTGTTTTTTTTAATTTTAAAAGAAAGACAAACAATCCCGGGTTACGAATAATATGACAATATTTGAAAATCTTCTACTACCACCACTGTACTCGGTAAATGTTGCTTGTGTTCTGATGGAGGACTTAGCCAGCCGAGGAATTGAACACACTACGCCTGGGTGGGACCCAAATGCGATGTCAACTCAGCCACCGACCGGTGTTTCTGACAATGTCATAAGAAAGGGAAAACTGAGTGTTTTATAGTCGGCTAAGGCTTTTATAATCGGAATCTCAATCTCACTGTCAGACAATTTATAATAATTGCTGAAGTAGAGTCTAAACGAAAAATAAATAAGACATTATGGGATGGTCCAATGCTCTGTAGGAAACCGGCTTGCACAGCGTTGAAAACCGTGCGCCTCAAAGTTTTAGTTTAGACTTAACGGAATTGAATGTGGTTAGAAAATTTTACAGGAACTGACCTCCGAATATCCAATATAGTCACCATTAGATCTTAAAAGATTAAAATTAACTATTCCTCCTTGTTGATGTATATTAGTGTATTCAGTATCAGCGTAAATGCAGGCAATCGGCGACCCGTTAAAATGTTTCATTGATTTTAATTTCTCGTAAAAAGTTTTAGCCAATCTGAAAGTGTGCTCTGAAATCAAGTCCATGGTTTTTTCATTCTCTGTGGGAGAAATAATTGAATGCAACGTGTTGAAACCATGTTTCAGCGCCATGATCGATAAAAATGATGCAGTTCCATCCTCGAACCTGCAAAATAACAGTATGATTATTATTTGTTTTGTTGAATCCAACAGAAAATTATTAAGGATTGTATTGTTCCAAATGTAACAAACTTTTCATGTATGATATTTCGTCGGATGTGGTAATTCTCTCCACTCAAAGAAATCTGAACAGTTCCTCCTCCAAAATATCTTCTTGCGTCCAACAGATGTGCACTTTTGTTTCTAACGAGTAATGCTCCTAACCCTGTTGGATAACCAAATATTTTATAGAAAGATAGACAAACAAAATCTGGTTTGTAAGCCGAAAGGTCCAATCTATTTGTTGAGACGAATGCAGCAGCGTCTAATAGTACTGCCCACTCTGGAAAAACTTTACCGCACTGCTTTTGAGTAAATTCATTCAATACGCAACTACGTATTTTTTCAATCCATTTCAATTCGTATTTGTAACCACTGAAATTGCACTGCGCTGGATATACAAATAATGCTCGCTCAGATGAGTTTAATGGATTAAAATTTTCATCGGCATTATGTACTTGGGTAGTCGCCATTGTTTCAAGCATATCGTC
Source organism: Hesperophylax consimilis (assembly GCF_061612785.1). NCBI lineage: Eukaryota > Metazoa > Arthropoda > Insecta > Trichoptera > Limnephilidae > Hesperophylax > Hesperophylax consimilis. Next base: position 30,194,899 of record NC_142841.1, read on the forward strand.
ATGTGGCACACATATTACCTCGGCCTTTTTATATGAGGCAACTTCACGCATGCCGAGGACAGATGTGTGGCTATTTTGAAGATAAGCAAAACACCCCGATGATATTTTTGAATTTTCTGTACTTTCCAGATCATTTTTTCTGAATTCAAAAGACTCGGCAACAAGTTTGAGTGCTTCAGTGGCCCCTGAAGTGAATATGACACTGTATTCATTGCTGTTGGTATTGAAGTGGTTCAACACTTGAAATCGAACTTGATCAATACAGTTGGAAGTATGTTTACTGGTGTGTGGATTAGAAAATACATTTTTCACTAGATCTCTTGAAATATTATGTATTTGGGATTCTGCATATAAAGTTGCACCAGCGTGGTCTAGATAAGTTTGACCTAAAAAGAAAACATAAAAAAGTTACTTGCGACAGTTGGGAAAATTGGTGATAGACAAGAAAAGTTTGCAAACTATTTATGTTGGTAAAATAATAAGTAGGTAGGTAGGTGAGTAATTGTGGAGGGTGCTGTTTTGATAGAAAAACTTATTCGACAATGCACATTATATACATGACAATCATAGGTAGGTACCTACCTATTCTATAATACGAACCTTTAAGCCGCGAAAAATCACTAGCCAATTTAACCATAGTCTGCTCTGTGAAAACATTGTCGTATTCACTAAACATTTTAACGTTTTTTATATAAAGTTTTGTTTACAAAAATACACATGTCTTTAAAACTACCTAGGTACTGTTATCGTTATCACTAAGTAATGGTTTGACAGTTCGTCACTATCACTCTCTCTACAATGGTAGTTCTGTCGCAAGTTCTTGAACAAATGTGCTTTATCATCAATAGTAATAACTGTTATACAATTTGTTTTGATAGCAATCTAATCTATTATACAAGTACCTCTTTTCAGCGGAAGTCACATAATTCGCTCAGTGTTGTGATCAATTCTTATTAACTCGTCTGTTTCGGCTTCAAACAATGTAATTTGTCTTGGCAGTGCAAATATTATAATAAAACGTTATTTTGAAATTTACGTCATTTTTACTGATTGTAAACAGAGCCAATTAATCGACAAACCAACCCCTTCTGAAGGAAAAAGTCCCATCTGATAAAGCAGTGTCGTGTAATAAAGGGCTTTAGAGAAATGTATTTTAGAGTTTACTATCGCATAATATATCATTTTTTGGATTCCTAACATGAACCTACAGTGACATCTATGAAAAATATTATATAACAGCTCGTACTCTAAAGGTGCCTGTAAACGATCAAATTTGTTTGTCAAATTTAACGTTTGCTCGTCACGTGTTTGATGAGCAAGGCCGCAAACGTTCAAATGAAGTTTGTCAAATATTAGTTCATTTATTTACAGCTTTCGCCGGGAATTGTCTTTTGACGTTTATTGTATCCGGTCTGAAGTGGGGTGAATAGCGAAATATTTTGTGTTGTTAAAAATGACGGATGCGGACAAAGCATTTCTTGCGTTGACATTAGCTCTGTGTCTTAAAAAGAAAAAAAAAAAGGTGTTGGTCTAGAGAATGGCTAAAATTAAGAGCTAAATATAAAAATATTTTATTTTTCACGTCTTCTTCCTTAATATTGGCGCGAAATACTTTTAATAAATCCGTTATTGTTTTTATTCCTATGTTTCTTTTATTCTTGTCCATATAGTCCCTGCATTTTACTTTCCACAGTTGCGGCAGATCGCGATATATGGATATAAAATGTAATAAAAAGTCTCTTTCACTTATAACATTCGATGACGCAGCACTCTCCATAGTGATGGCAACACGAAACTGACGTTTGTTTGATAAACACCCCCGCAAACGTTCAAACATGTTGTCAAATATCGTTCAAACTTTCCGTCAATCAGAATTTCTGACAAACACGTCAAACACGTAGTTTGTTTGACAAGCACATCAAACAAGGCCGCAGACGTTCAAATAATTTGACAAACACGTAAATTTGACAAACAAATTTGATCGTTTACAGGCACCTTTAAGGTGCCTGTAAACGATCAAATTTGTTTGTCAAATTTAACGTTTGCTCGTCACGTGTTTGATGAGCAAGGCCTGGCAAGGCCGCAAACGTTCAAATGAAGTTTGTCAAATATTAGTTCATTTATTTACAGCTTTCGCCGGGAATTGTCTTTTGACGTTTATTGTATCCGGTCTGAAGTGGGGTGAATAGCGAAATATGTTGTGTTGTTAAAAATGACGGATGCGGCCAAAGCATTTCTTGCGTTGACATCAGCTCTGTGTCTTAAAAAGAAAAAAAAGAAGGTGTTGATCTAGAGAATGGCTAAAATTAAGAGCTAAATATACCAATATATATTTTTTTCACGTCTTCTTCCGTAATATTGGCGCGAAATACTTTTAATAAATCCGTTATTGTTTTTATTCCTATGTTTCTTTTATTCTTGTCCATATAGTCCCTGCATTTTACTTTCCACAGTTGCGGTAGATCGCGATATATGGATATAAAATGTAATAAAAAGTATCTTTCACTTATAACATTCGATGACGCAGCACTCTCCATAGTGATGGCAACACGAAACTGACGTTTGTTTGATAAACACCCCCGCAAACGTTCAAACATGTTGTCAAATATCGTTCAAACTTTCCGTCAATCAGAATTTCTGACAAACACGTCAAACACGTAGTTTGTTTGACAAGCACATCAAACAAGGCCGCAGACGTTCAAATAATTTGACAAACACGTAAATTTGACAAACAAATTTGATCGTTTACAGGCACCTTTAAAGGTGTCTGCGGCCTTGTTTGATGTGCTTGTCAAACAAACTACGTGTTTGACGTGTTTGTCAGAAATTCTGATTGACGGAAAGTTTGAACGATATTTGACAACATGTTTGAACGTTTGCGGGGGTGTTTATCAAACAAACGTCAGTTTCGTGTTGCCATCACTATGGAGAGTGCTGCGTCATCGAATGTTATAAGTGAAAGAGACTTTTTATTACATTTTATATCCATATATCGCGATCTGCCGCAACTGTGGAAAGTAAAATGCAGGGACTATATGGACAAGAATAAAAGAAACATAGGAATAAAAACAACAATTAGCTCTTAATTTTAGCCATTCTCTAGACCAACACCTTCTTTTTTTCTTTTTAAGACACAGAGCTAATGTCAACGCAAGAAATGCTTTGTCCGCATCTGTCATTTTTAACAACACAAAATATTTCGCTATTCACCCCACTTCAGACCGGATACAATAAACGTCAAAAGACAATTCCCGGCGAAAGCTGTAAATAAATGAACTAATATTTGACAAACTTCATTTGAACGTTTGCGGCCTTGCCAGGCCTTGCTCATCAAACACGTGACGAGCAAACGTAAAATTTGACAAACAAATTTGATCGTTTACAGGCACCTTTTGACCAAGCTATGCAGAAAAAATAATTGTACTAAAAATATATATTTTTTCTACGAACCTTGCTCGTAGCCATTTAAGATTACGGAAAGTGTCCATAGATGACATTGGCAATTAGTTTTTTAAACATTTTTATTAAAAATAATATTATGATAATATTAAAAACTTATTACTACTTTTACACATATCCTCGTTTCTAACTCCACGCTTTTTTTACAAGTTCTTTCATGAAACATATGTTATTTATTTTGCAGATAATTTAATAATATAGGATGGAACATTGGAGGGGCTCAACCACTTTTCCTTTGTATCATTGTCATTTAAAACGAAGCTACATTTAATTATGAAATAAGGAATGCTAAAGAAACCCTTGCCTGTGTACCTACTATGTACTAGATAATTATTATTTTAATAATAATTTTGTGGAAGCTGAAGAATGAGACAAAAAGTACATAAAAATACATTGTCGAATTGAATCGCGAGTCTAAATTTAAACTGAATTGGTAGATGTCGCTACCCAGGGCGGCCCTGTGCAGGTGCAATTGGAGCACTCCGCTCCGGGTGCCGATTTTGTAAGGCGCCAAGGAGCCAAGAAGCAAAGGCGCTGGTAAAAGGCCCTTTAGGTTTTTACTAGGCGCTGTTTGGCTCAAGGCTGACCCTGTCGCTATCTTGGAGGGCTTCATACCTCGGTTTCTATTGGAAGAAGTTTACAAAGATGATATCCTAAACAAAACCGTACCATTCAAAAACACAGCAAATCTCAGGCAAAAATACATGATTTGTAAAAAAACTTTGGGTCATCAAAACTACAAATACTTAGGAACAAATTTCTTCAATAAATTGCCAGAAAATATAAGATCACTAAATGATAGTTTCAAAGAATTCAAAACACAATTAAAAAAATATACTGAAAACCTAAGCTAAATAAAAAGAACGTAAATAAATAAAAGAAAAACAAAAACAAAAAAATAAAAAAATAAAATAAAAATCTAAGAAACTAAACAAATAATAACTCATCCCATACACACAAGCAATTGCTTATTATGGGGGAACATTGAAAAATAATAAATATTAATCATATCATAATATCTTTTATCTTATTACTAGTGAAATATATATGTATATCACACTTTGTAATGTTTTTTAATTAAATAAATATAATTAAAAAAGGATATTTGATAGTATTTTTTATCTGAATTTTTTATAGAGAGAGAAATTTTATCAATCAGCATATAAGTTGGGTAATTTTATAGTTCTCTCTCCTCACATATTATTCCTCCATGGTCGCTACGCACCCAGTATCTTGAGCATTTGAGCGGTAAGAGCGTATGAGGGGCCTGCGGGCGGGTGTTCCAAACATTTTAAACTTTCGATACTATCGGTATGCACAAACACATTCAAACGTGCCGTCTAAAATTTTTTGCCCGTGCTTAATTTCACAAATTGCTATATTCGAAAATTTTCCGACGTCGGCTTCGCGTCGGACGGTTAATGCTTATAAAGCAAATAGATTTCAATGGGAATAATTTATTGATAATAGTAGGTAATACGATAAAAAAGTAAACGTAAATAAGTATTACCGGCCAATGAATAATATTCTGTTTACAAACTGTAAAAATGCTTTTCAAACGGCGCGAAACACCGCTTGCGGTTGCTTCGTACCTTTCTCATAATTGGTGGCTCGGTTCGCGAAAATTTACCATGTATATACTTATTTGACTTGACTGCCAATACTGTCGCGGTGTGTCCAGTTACACATGCCCATAAGTAGACACTTTCCTCTTTTTTGAAAAAGCTTAAAAATCATGAAAATACAATATAACAGGAAATGTGCAGGTCCGGCCCTGAGCCAATCGGCGCCCGGAGCGAGTATAATTTTGGCGCCCCTTGTCAAAAGCAGTAGATGCCTCAGGTCTAGTTAGGGGGACGATCACTCTAATCAATGAAATTGGATTATTTGTATTTTAATGTAAAGAGGTTTTTATAAACAATAATCCTGAGGGCGATATGTTAAGCTAGGTACCTATATTAAAACACACGCGCATTCAACTACAATATTATGTCAAAATTTCAAAGCAATCTGTGAAGAAATTTCGGAGATTTAAGATTTTGAACAAACGAACACTAACATTTTTAATAGTGGATCCTCCGCAATACTTCAGTATTGCTAATGTCTTTCTCGGGCGCCTCCGACTCCTTCCACCATTCATTACTGTGTACCACAATGTTACAATATAGATATTAAAAACTTTATTTATTTGTCTGTACAAATATGTTCAATTCAGTTCAGTTACGTTTCTTGATTTTTTTGTTTGTTTTTGATTTGCAACCTAAAAAGATATTTCGAAAATCGTTCAACAAGTGTGTCGAACCACTCGTCGAACGGAATGACTTCGTCGAGAATCGTGCACCCTTCTTTTGTTTGGAAAAATAATCGCGATTCCCGAACATACCCTAATCTAACATCATACTAATTTATTAATATTGAACCATATTTTTACTCAACAAAGCCATGCGATGTAACGATAAAAGTGCTGATTTTAAATAAGTATTAAGTTAGAAAAAAACGTAATTTCATTAACGACGTGGCATTTTATTATGATGAAGAATAACCCTTCGCATGCCTTGTATTTTGTACTTGCTCGCTGCTTATTTCACCCACAATTAATACAAAAGTTACTAAACACAAATAAAAATATTAAGTTTAAACGCGACGCTCGTTATACAGGGTGTATCGGCAGGTACCCGACAAACTTTAACCAGCTTTTCCTTAGCACATTTGGAGTAAAAAATGTTATGTGCACTTTGCTGTCCGGTAACATTTTTTTTTCAATTAAAAACAAAAAATTATAAAACAATCCACACTCCGTCACTGTCAGTGGCGGTTTTCTCTAAAGTGCGTTTGTGCGGCGAACCCCCATTAAAAATATGAGAAAATAAAACATCCTTGTTTTATAATAATATAAGCACATTATAGATAGCACGCTATTAAAATTTCGCCTTCAAAACCCGCGCCACCGAAAAATACGATGCCTATTCCAAATTTGTGCGAGTTAAAATCCGCGCCAAACTCTCCATACAAATAAAAATCTTAGCCGGTACAGACCCTATGACGGTGATATATACAAAATTTGGTCTTTCTTTGCAAAAATAAGACAAATTGTGTGCGCCGAACACGCGTTGTGATATCACGTGACCTCCGAACATTGACGAATGTAACCGAAGAAACCCGAGAACTTCGCGGCCGACGTTTAACCTTTGAACCATAGGGATGCAAGTTAAGTGTTATTTTTTTATGTTATATTATGGTATTTAACTTTGTAGTCATTTTTGTACATATTTTTGTTTTCTTGTTTCTGCATTTCTCCAACCGTTTGCTTATGGCATTTGTAAATCTACTACCTATTTTTAAATTTATTTCGTGCCACCTTTATTTGTTTTTTTGATGTTTTAAAATATCTATTATGTATTCTACGAAATTATTCTTCTCTAAAAAACAATAATAATTAGCAACGTACCTACATTGAGTGCTATAAAAACATTAAACAATTTAATTCCTATAAAACTTTTCTCATTATCTAATAATTGTGTCTAGGTAAAGTGATTTAAAAACAATAATATGTAGGTACCCCTCCCACTAACTTTATTTAAGTTGTGTGACTGCTGCCGTATTCGACTATTTGACGTAGGACAACAGTAAGTAAATTTTAATTAGATATGTTTATCTTCTCTTGAATTTCTGAACCCCCTGTTAAAAAAACCACGAACCGCCACTGGTCACTGTCATTGGCATTGGTTGTGTTCAACAGTTGTTATTAGCAAGTGTGTCAAAAAGCATCTTCGCTCTTTCATACACACTAAATAATAATAGTTAAAAATGAGACGAATGGTGCCATACCATTTCGTTGTGATTGTAAAAGCGCGCCAATGAATAATGTACGTACGTACATTATTCATTGGCGCGCTTTTTTTATTGAATAATGTTTCGTTGAATAATGTACGTACGTACATTATTCAACGAAACTCGAATAAAATATTGCCAGATGGGTTTTCAAACTTTGACAAAGGATAAAACAGTGGTGACATGTGGTGAAAATAAGAATGAAAATTTTTTTATTAAAAAAAAATGTTACCGGACAGCAAAGTTCCCATAACATTTTTTACTCCAAATTTGCTAAGGAATAGCTGGTTAAAGTTTGTCGGGTACGTGCCGATACACCCTGTATTCTACGTGTTCATAGATGGCGTTAATTAATTTGTTTTATTGAAATACGCTTTTTGGAAGGTATAGCTTTACAATATTAAGACAAATTACTTGTTTACGCCCGTACATACGCAATATGAATATGAATAAATAGTTTTGTTCGTTTAAAAACCCAATTCTTCAAAAGCATTCAAATACAATATTGTACCGATGATTCAATCCAAAATTGTCTTGTATGCGCAAACAAATAATTTGTCTAAAGCAATGCCTTACAAAAAGTGTACTTTATTAAAATAAATAAATTAACGCCATCTATGAATACGTAGAGTATAACGGGTGTCGCGTTTAACATAAAGACAAATTACTAGTTTTAATTAAAATATTATTTCATGCATCACGATCGATTTTAGGAAAATATAATTAAAATCATGCTTAAATAAGTTGGGTAGGCAGAATCGGGGACGCAGCCGCGATGTGGTTATTGAAACGTTTTGTGCATGGTGCAGGCACTGCAGAGGGTTTGTAAGTATAGGGCCCCAGGGGTACAGAAGTTACGTATCCAAATACGCAACTAGACTCAAAAAACATATACTACGGGCTGTGTAACTCAATCATAGTCTACGGTTGCATTGGGTGGGGAGGTACAGGAAGAACAACATTAAACCCGTTATTGAAGGCATAGAAATATATTTTACGTGTTATTATGAAGAAACCTTTCAGATATTCGAGCGACGCTCTCTTCAAGGAATTTAGTAATCCATGTTCATAAAAATAAAAACAAAATGAAAACAGCCGAACACAAACATCAAACCAGAAGTAAGGGAAGAAATGACCTTTCCGTTCCAACAAGCAACAGAGCGGCTAAAATCAAAAAATATTCTTATATCTCGGTCCTAAAATATACAATAAAATCCCCTCTCAGCTGAAACTGTGTGAATTGTCATTCTTCGGTCCAAGAGTTACAAAATGATTGTTGGATCTAGGCAGGACTGATTCCGAAATGTTACTAAAAATGTAATTTGATAATTACTTATCACGAACGCCTTTTATGTATCTTTTAATGTATCTTTTATGTATCTTCGTTTTAACATACTTTTTATCTAGTCTTAAATCCTGTATTCGTCTAGGATAACTTGAAAAAATTTGACTGTCCTAAAACGGGAATCCTTCCTAATTGGACAGTCAAAAGCATAAAATGTAATCAATATTGTAATAAAAAACTCACATCTAGTCATGCATTAGAATTTTTATATTTATTATGCTTATGTTACAGCTATTGGGGGTCTTACGGTCTAATTGCGCAACGTAGTGGATATTTCTTGGATAATATTTTGTGGTAGTCACTGGTATTTTATTGAATTTTATGATGTTTATTGTAACGAACGTAGGTTGGAGAGTTTTATGGGTGTCCGGGGGTAAAGTGCACAAATTTCGGAAAGTGATACCTCATGATTGATCATTCCAAAATGAATGCGACAATACCTATTGTAAATAATTTATACATAAGATTCATTTTCCCACCATTTTTAACATTATCACAAAATATATTTTTCCCCCATCTGCAATGTAAAATCACAAATAAAATAATTTATCCAGCTATTTTATAATCACAATGTCCTTCAAGGATGTCACGAATTCTAGGATTAAACATTATTTCTCACTGTAAAATGTATGCCTAAGTGTCCGTTCGTGTGCATTGACCAGTACTCTATACCTACTTTCCGAAGCCCTTGAATATTGTTTGTTTAGTTTTAGATCTCCTAAATGTTGTTGCACTCAGCTCTAAAGAAAGGTCCGTCTTTATTGCCCACTGGGTGTAATAATTGCAAGGATGCCTTACTTTGACCAAAGCAACGCTAATATTGTAGACCCATGATAAAAAATAAAATAGAGTTTGAAAATTTTAAATGAATCACAGGAATGATTCACAGTAAATATATTTCTACTGTTCATGTCAGAAATTATTTTTAGTCTTAAGAAAAATGTATTTCACACGCCAACCAAGGCGTGGGAGAAAATAGCCTTAGAAAGGTCAACTTTAAAAAATGTGTTTCTTTGTATTTAAAGAGCGAATACCGCGAGCATCGACAGGCAGTCTTGGAGAGTCAGTCTCGGAGAGTCAGTCTCGGAGAGTCAGTCTCGGAGAGTCAGTCTCGGAGAGTCAGTCTCGGAGAGTCAGTCTCGGAGAGTCAGTCTCGGAGAGTCAGTCTCGGAGAGTCAGTCTCGGAGAGTCAGTCTCGGAGAGTCAGTCTCGGAGAGTCAGTCTTGGAGAGTCAGTCCACGTTAAAATTTCGTAAAAGTTATTAATCTTATTTACTTGTACTACCACCTCCCGAAGTTTGTGCACTATATGGATAATAAACGGGAACATATGTCACTGATACGGATGTGAAATAAGGTTATAAAAGGAAAAAAGGCGAGTATGCATGTTCTAGGGCCTCTTCCATTTTGGTACATGATAAAACATGTGTTTAAATGCAGTGGCGTAGCTATAGCATTCACGGTATTTCTTGGTAGTTCACGATATTTAAGGCGATGCACTACGTCGTGTAATATTTTAAATCGAGCCGCTATCAATAACACCCCTTACGTAGATGGCGGTAAGGTTTAAATTCCCGCTTAACACCATCCGCCTGTTTTGATTTATGCAAGAAAAAAACATGGCCAAAAAGTGCCTTTTATTTTATTTTGTGGATGTTCAGGCATAAATATTTAATTTTTTTCGGATCATTTTATAAATAACTTAATTTACCACATTATACAATAAAACCATAACCGAAAATGGGTTTGTAAGTAGGAGATAGCAGTTTTCATAGGCCTTTTCATTATTTTTTTTAGGCTTATAAAATGAATTAAAAGATTTATCTAAAAAAACAATCGATTATTTCAAAGGCCAAGATGTATTCTACTCGCAGTATTTATTTTAATTAAAGCATCTGAAACATTTCTAGGCGACCAAATTTTCAAACCAAAAACACATGATTTTGAATTACTACGTATGGCATCGCCTTAACGGTAATACTTGTTTTCATGGTATTTATGAGAAACCTGCGTGATCGAGTAATGGATTCTCTCCTCCACACAACGATATCAAAGTAAGGAGCGGTTAACATAAGCGATATTAGTGGTACGGGTGGTTTTAGAACCCGACCCCTTACTGAACGAAATAAAAGACACAAAAGGAAAAAAAATGTTAATACCCCTGGTCGCTAGAGTGTTAAATAAAGTAACTTTGTTGAGGGGCGCGTTTGAGAATGGATGACCTCGTCGACTAAATATCTCGTCCCGGTTCTGCGGACACCGGGTAGGTACCGGGTACCCATTGTGTACATTCCTGTACCTGCTGTCAACCTTTGCCCCCGTCTGCGCGCAAAGTGTTGTGAAATGAAGTTAGCAAAATACAATTAATTGCTTTTAGAGAAAGCTTTTAGCAGCTTTTACCAAGTCGGGCACGACGCGCGAACTGGGAAGAAGATACATTATTCAACCAGGGAAAAATCAACATACCTTGTGCTGGTAAGACGGCTAGATACGATCAAGTGACGTTCTATACCTTAAAAGGTTCTGAGACGCCTCTGTCGTTATTATAATTTATGCTAGAGAGTGTAAAGATTCCAAGACTTCAACACTCATCAAAGTACTGCTGACTTTTATATATTGGGAGAATTTTTTTTTGTGCATTGTGTAAGTTTCCCGGAGAATGGTCAGTGGGTAGATATACTATTACAAAATGTAATGGAAAATTATTTAATTTTGCTGATCGTATGTAAAACGCTCGTAAAATATGATAGTTAATAGTGCCTTTCAATATAATATAATATATTTATTTTTTCTAAATTTAACAATTAATTTGTTTTTTTTTTTGTTTTCTGAAAATGATTTTCCCTTTGCTGAACCGTATGCTTGTCATATACCAGTCCCATAATATTATTTATTTCACTATGTTAATTTTGTATATATTTAAGATGTGCGTTTTGTGTTAAGTTGGTAATGGTGGAGGACTAAATTAGGCAGAGAATTGAACCCGCGACACCTGGGTAATGGTTTGACGTTTTCAACCGCTTGACCATCTAATTATAGTTTGTGTTATGTAAAAAGGGTATATTTATTTAAGAAGAAAGATTAAAATAAGTTCCTTGTGGGCGTATTGATTCAAACATGCCTAATCGAGGCTTAAATTTCCAATACAAAACTGTGTTTACGAAATTCGAATGGGAATCTACGATTTATGACGTCAGGCGAGAATAAGCAAGGCAAAATGGAACACTAGTTTCAGTTACACAGATGAAGACAGGCTGGTTTGGGGAGACCCTTTGGCCTCTCCAACTGGTCTCTCGACCCATCGCCTTGCACCGCAGTGGGAGGAATATATTCATATGTCCGTCACTTATGGACAAACTGATCCGTAGATTCATACCCAACCCTCATACCTTTTGCCTTCCCAGAACTTCCTTTACTTTCTTCATTAAAAAAACCCACCACACAGCATCCCAAAAGACACAGGCCCTAAGAGAAATTATTTTCCTCAGGGCCTTAAATTACCTCAAGGCGATGCCATATGTAGTAATGCAAAATTATGTGTTTTTGGTTTGAAAATTTGGTCGCTTAGAAATGTTTCAGATGCTTTAATTAAATACTGCGAGTAGAATACATCTTGGTCTTTGAAAGGATCGAGTATTTTTTAGATAAGTCTTTTTATAAGCCCAGAAAAAAATAATATATTAGGCCTATTAAAACTGCTTTAAAATTCAAAATCTCCTACTTACGAACCCATTTTCGGTTATGATTTTATTGTATAATGTGGAAAATTAAGTTATTTATAAAATGATCGAAAAAAATTAAATATTTATGCCTGAACAATAACATAAACAAAATAAAAGGCACTTTTTGGCCATGTTTTTTTCTTGCATAAATCAAAACAGGCGGATGGTGTTAAGCGGGAATTTAAACTTTATCGCCATCTACGTAAGGGTTGTTATTGATAACGGCTTAATTTAAAATATCACACGACTTAGTGCATCGCCTTAAAAAATATATATGAATGGCACGTCTAGTGTTATTCTTTAGGCAGGCGACAAATTACGCTATACGCATCATGGCTTAGCCTATTTCAGCATATCGCTCACCATACACTACCAATGGAAATGTATGAAATAGGCAAATCCACGAAAATATGGTGCGCTTATGGCGTGATCTGTCACAGGCTTTATTCTTATATGGTTGCGCAAAATATTTTTTTTCTATTTTCCACTTGTAAGGTTTGTTTTCCGTTTTGATGTAGGGGAAAAGAAATTAATCAATGTAGATTTAAAAATTATGTAGGTAGTTAACTTCAAAGAAGTTCTTAATTTTCAGATTTTCTCTGTATTTAAAAAAATAAAGTCTAGAAAATATTTTATGGTTTATTCTGAAAAAAAAGGACGAACTCTACTCAACTTAACTTAAATGTAGTGAAGCTCGGCTATTTATGTGAGATATCTTATATAGGAGAATGTAGCCTTTAGTGAGGCTCTTTATATTGTACCCCCAATTAATTTAAGCGACTTCTGTCTACCGCAGGAGTCCCGCCAGGGCCGTCTCTATTCTTGCAAAGCCCTAAGCATCTTGAGGTTTGGAGGTTTCACTCAAAATCAATTATACAGGATATCTTCAAAGAGGATTTCAATTTAAAACTATACCAAGAAATTAACTAACTGAAAATCAGAAAAAATGTACAAATATAATATATGTCTAGTAATCTAAAAAATAGAAAATGGACCTATAAACAGTAACAAAACATTTATTCAAAAACGTCACAAGTACGCAAATACTACACAGGACTGTTGTCTAGATTGTTCATAATAAATTATACACCAATACGTTAAAGATAGAAAGTGGTAAAATAAACATAGGCAATGGGGATGTATAGTACACAGAACACGTATACAATCTCCTGCCCTATAGCAATCGCCCTAAAACGGACAAGCGATTAAATACGTTTTAAAGAAAAGTTCACTCTGAAAATAAGGGACCAATATTTATTTATTTATTTATTTAACGACCAGAGGGCTTTACAAGTAGGTAGTGCAGCTTAAGATGAGAGATAATTTTGAAACGTAAGAAGAAATATAATTACAATAGATAAAAAAATACAACAAACAAAAATAAAAAGTGACAAATAGATTTATAAAAATACAAAATAATGTTTAAGAGTAGTGCTGGAATACATATTTTAGGTGATTCATTCAAGTTAGCATTAAATATGTCAGTATTGGTTTCTCATAGTGAGAAGCCGCTTTATAGGGAGAATGAGCAATTAGCTTTAGAATGAGCAATATAGTTGTATTTGTGTATGCTGCAGTAGAATAGTATATTTTTTCAGGTTGTGTATTGTGGGTATTTTCAGGTTTATTAGTTGCAGGAGTTCGCAACAGTTGAAATTAAATTTATTATTAATAATTTAGTAAATAATTAATAACTTTTAATATTTTGAATAAACAGGTTAAATCGTTTATTTTACGTCTATCTTCTAATGTATGTATTTTTAGATTATTTAACAAGAAATGATAATTTATACTTATAATAATATTGTAGATAGAATAATAAATATAAAGGATTATAATAATATATTTATAGTATATCTCGAGCAATATAATGTTATGTAAGTTACTAATAATCTGTGTGATAGTAACATAATTACACTGTGGATCAGAATATTGGAGTTTTACCTACCATTAGAACTCTTATTATGTTGCCTTCCTTAACCAAAATATTCCTTGGTGAAAGATACCATCTCTGTTTCTACCCGATTTCAGCTTCTCTTCTCCTCTTAACTTTTTTTCTTTCCTTTATTCGTAAAATATATTTGTATACAGTTTTTTACATGCTTTTCGACTACCACACTAGACACAATATGTCCGTATTATGGTAGTTACTTTTTTCACTGTTTTCACACATTTCGTGCCATTTGCCGCGCGATTCGTCCCTCCGTGAAATCAACTACGACGACGCCATTTTATTCAATTTTAGTCTTACCAGAGAGGGGATGAGGAATATTCTGGATAAGGAAGGCAATATAATAATGGTTTAATGGTAGGTAAAACTCCAATCGGGTAGAGACAGAGATGGTATCTCTCACCAAGGAATATTCTGAATAGGGAATGGCACTACGTAATAGTACGTAATAAGACAATTCTATCTAAAATATGTAATACTATAATGTAGTTTAGTTAAGTTAAGAAAGCGAAATGCGAATATTATATATATATATATATTTATTCATTTCGCTCAATACAAAATGTCTGTATTCAGAATATAATCGCAGTATTTAACATGAACAAAGTCGAGTATTATCATATTTAGGCTTAGGATGTTATTTGCTAGATTAATAATTTCAACATGACATAATTAATGCATAAACGTTCACATGAACAATTTATAATTTATTGTATACAAATTGTGACCCACCTGATAATATATTTAGCAGCATTAATGTATTCTCCGAAAAAAAAACTAAATTTTTCCTTTATTTAAAGTATCTATTTGAAATGTAAGTTGTGCGATACGACGGAGTTCATTTTCACTATCAGTGCCTCTGC
Organism: Hesperophylax consimilis; assembly: GCF_061612785.1. NCBI lineage: Eukaryota > Metazoa > Arthropoda > Insecta > Trichoptera > Limnephilidae > Hesperophylax > Hesperophylax consimilis. The sequence goes on from NC_142841.1 coordinate 30,210,069, forward strand.
GGACTAAAATTCAACATTAGTACAAGGAGTAGGTCCTTAAAAGGCTCGCCGCCCTCGGGCACAAAGCACGGAGCCTAATGGACACCGGCCCTGTTGCCAGTTATCGAGCAAAAGCATGCAGTAGAGTCGGCCATGGAGTTCCTAGTGCCCAACAGAGATGGACGTTTCAGTTTCTTTCAATGGAGACTGTGTCGATTTCACAAAAGAAACCGTTTAAAAATAACGTAATATTTTCGAAATACAAAGCAATCATGGTGTTATCGCACTATCATTATACCTAACTGAGTTTTTCGTGCACCTAGCAAACATATTTTTTTTAAATACGTACCTAACTTGTTCTAAGAGCTGCTACATTTCTCCCGTTTCGGTTTTGAAGTCGCCACAAGAATTTATTCGAAGCTCAAATTTTAATTAATTCCGACGAATCTCTTTTTTCACGAATGTCCACAGAATTTAAATTATTTTTATTTTAGAATATTAAAAACAGTACCTTACCTTCAAAACATTTTTTCTGAAATTTTGTAAAAAATAGATTTTAAATTTTAACTGTAAAATTAGCGGTCAAAGAATTTTGCATATGGTGTGGTAGGCGAGCGTTTTATATTTTGTAACCATTTTGAAAGGCGTTGTGCGGTCAGCGAAGGAGTTTGGGGCAGAGCATTGTATGCAGCTGCTAATTTTTTCTTGTAAAGCTTTACGTGGGCAGCATTTTTTGCAAGTATTTTAGCAAATAGCGTTGCGGACGGGTGTAGCATTTTGTAAAGTGTCAAAGTGTGTGGCATTTCGCTCGAAAGAATTGTGAATATTATATATTGTTTTTAAACGGTTACGCCAATATCTGCGGAATTGTTTAACCGTTTTGGAGTTCAAACTGTTTCACGATATTTTACCCAACTCTAAAGCCTTCCACTGCCCAGCGATGCCTCGGTAGTGTGGGCGAGCGCTCTAATCACGTTACGTGCCTTGACAATGCGCTGATGGGTCGGCTGATAGAGGATGACTATGTCTATTGCCCCCAGAGCTGAGCTTGAAAGGTTATTGTTTTGGACCCAATTTTCAATTAAGGAACCAATCGATTTAATACCGCTATCGATTCTGGGGGTAGGTGCCTTACTTGCATGCGTCTACTATAAGCACCAGTGGAAAATTAGTATAGGTTTTGATGGTACGTAGTTCAATTTTAGACAGGTATATGCTTTTAACTATGCGTGTTCCTGTACTTTTATGTGAATAACGCACAAAAGTACCAGCTGCTCCCAATCGTTTAGAATCAGCGAGACTATGGCACACTTAATTGGGGTAAGTTTTGAGGTAAAACAAACGAACCCACTACGAATAGGGAGCCATCACGTTTGCACGATTAGAGTATTAGCTGTAATACAAATTTAAGCTTCATATAAAAAGAAATCTTGGTGGTTTAGCTACTTGGTAACGTCTTTTCTGTACCCTGGTGTACCAAAACTTTTCGAATATTCATGTGCGGTAAGTACTAGATCAATGTATTACACTTGTTATCCCTTTCTCACTAAAAGAAATAAGCAGGTGTAAACATGACAAAATTTTGTTCCTCAGTGACGTTTGGAAAAGACATCACTGTCAGAAGTGAGTACTTAATATCCAACAAAACATGTAATTCCAAGTTTGTACTGTTTGAGACAGTCTGATTGCGCGACCCACGAGTATGACGTCCTACGTGTAACGTATTACTTTGAAATCCTAACTAATATTATAAATGTGGAAGTGTGTTTGTTTGTTTTTCTTTCACGTCGCAATGGAGCGACCGAACGACGTAATTTTTTGCATAGAATTAGTTTGAGGACTGGGAAGTGATATAGGCTACTTTTCATCTCGGAAAAAAATACCAGTGGGAAAATTCTTTGTACAGTTTCTCCCTAATACCGCATGAGCTAAGCCGCAGTTAAAAGCTAGTTTGGAATATTTTCTTAATAGTTTATTTAAATACAAACGGTACGACATATGCCATTAACATAAATATAAAGTTAAAAAGTACAAGGTATAAAGTATACAGCATAAAGTTTATAGTATAATATACGGTAAAAAGTGTAAAAGGTTAAATATAAAGTTTAGTATTAAGTGTAAAGTATAAGGTGTAATTTACGATGTAAAGTGTAATGTTAAATATAAAGTTAAGTTAATTAATAAGAATAAAGTACAAAAAACAAGTATAAAAGGCAAGAAACAAATGTATATATTGTTAATAATGACGTAGAATAATTATTTGTCGACTATGCCAAACATAAATGATTATCAATTATCAAAGTAACGATAGTGTAGAAAATAATGTATGTTTAATTACTTATCTTTTGATTCTTATTTATTTATTTAATAACAACGGTATAAATATACCATAAACAATAAATCAAATATAATGACATCAGAAAGTATAAAATGATCAGAAACTCTATAATGATATTACATAAGTAAGAGATGCAGGTACACGCAAAACTTCTAAGTAGACTTTCTAGGTTTAATTAATATTTATTGAAAATATATGATATTATAGCCTTCTTGCAGTTAAATAGATCCGCCACATCTGCTTATCTATTACTAACTTCATGTAATTTAGGTATATGTGAGTATTTCCAATGCTCAACCCTGGTATTGATACATTTAAACATTATTGTCTAGGCTTGACATAAATAGATCGTCTGTCTGTTCCTTTACCACAGTTTGACCAATGCCCTCAGAAGGTAGAACTTTTAAAAACCGTGTTTTTAATAAAGTGTTTGGAAGTAATAAAATCAACATAAAAAACAAATAAAATGCTTTATCAGCATAGCGAAATTATACAGAGTTTTCCAATAAGAGGTGTTATTTTGATATTCAATCATAAAAGATCAATGCTTTCGTTGCTTGTGTGGCACGCAGCGCCGTCTTCTTGAAAGTAAACGTTGTCCAAATCAATACCATCTAATTCAGGCCAAAAAAATTCATTAATCATCTGTCGATAGCGCAATTCATTCACCGTAACTGTTGCTCCAGCCTCATTTTCGAAAAAGTAAAGTCCAATGACTCCGCCGGACCATAAGAGAGGCTTTTCAACAATAACTCTTGGATTTTCCGAGCCCCAGATGCGACAATTTTGCTTCTTGACGAAGCCACCGAGGTGGAAATGGGCCTCATCACTCAAGATGATTTGCATTTGATTCACTAAAGTGAATTTTAATAATTTCAATGCGTTGTTTCAAAGCGTGTATTGTTCCATTTTTATTAATGGCGTATTTTATACTTGTCAAATATCAAAAAATAACACCTTCAAAAGTCACATCTATCGAAATAGCGGGCTATTCAAAATAACACCTCTTATTGGAAAACCCTGTATTATAATATCGTTAACGGCTATTATACCCGATATGGTTCGGTTTCCTGGTAAAGATATAATCTCTAACGACGATGTCGCCTCTTATACGGAATGTGCGGATTTGTGGTTTAATTGAAGTTTGATGCATTCGATGTATTTCCCGAAATATCGCACAGCTCGGTGGAGGCTGTGGGTGTGGTTGGGAGTGTGGGGGGGGGGGGGGGGAGGATAATTTATGACATAAATAAGTGGGGTGATGTCGAATGGTGGTTTCTTTGGGTATTAATGATGTCAACGTATGACTCTGATTATGATATTCAATATTTTAACTCTCCCAATTTTTGGTGAGAAGCATATCCTTGCAAATGATTTGAATGATTTAGATTTGATATGCTAGTAGTTTTGTGAACAGTAAACTTCCGCCACTAAGCAAGTTTCGAATTTTCTTTTATTTAATAAATAATAAACAAAATTTCCTCTGAAACCATAGATTTATAAGTAGGTAGGTACTGTAATATGCACATTTTAAGAAATCAAAAAAATATTATAAAATTATTATATGATTCTTTTTTCAAAGTTTCTGACTGAAAAATGCATTCTTCTCTCCAGCTAACGCTGTGCAAGGATATGCAGAAAGTGTCTACTCTGGAACGTGACGCAGTTGTAGTAAATATGATTTTTAATTAATAAATTGTAAAATGAAACTTATCAATAGAAAACACCGTTGACACCACAGACATATGAATATATAGCCTAGAAATTAAAGGTGAGCGGTAAAATCAACTGTTGAAGAACGAAGGGGGTAAAGCTGACTGTGATTCGTCAATAAATCAATCTGACAGTATATAGGCATCTCGCATTTTAATATCACCATTTAGTCCTTAAAAGTAAAATCTGCTTTTGAATGAATAGACATTTTTACATGGGAGCGCAAATTACTCGCCACGTTATGAACAAATTTGCGAAGTCCAAATTCGGCAAAAAAAATTTCTTGTATTTTCAGAGTCGAATATTTCGTTTACGTATTTAGTTAAGACACTTTTATAAGTGTTCATAATTTACTTCCCAGTAAAAACGATGCGCACACTTGGGAATCGCTACATTCGACCAATGTTGGAGGGTTGTCACAACCGCTATGTTCCTATTAATAATAAAATATTGAAATCTTTAAGAAAGAAAAGTAAAACAACTAAAAAAACAAATGAAATTATATACACACAGTTTTTACCAGCGATTCCTAAGAGTATTTGGAGTAAAAATTTGGACATCATTTTGCCTTCCGATGACATTTTTTCAATTAAAAACAAAAAACATGATTTTCTATCACACATCGCCACTCGGTATAACCTAGCGCATTACGTGATATGCACTCCTTCTCGTTCCAGCAGTACCGTACATACGAAACAAGCGCGTACCTAACACGTGGTACCTAAAGCGCAAAAGGCAAAGGCACATCCCTGATTCTTATGCGAACGGCTTTGTATTTTGCGTCCAGATGTATCTCGATGTGGTAGTATATGTTTCTACAACTGATCCATATTATACGACGTGAATAAGCTTAAAATAATGCTTACATATGGAATGTAGTACGACAATTGGGTTTATTCTCTTTTTCACATCTATTTTTACAAGTTTTCATATCACAAGCCACCATTTTGTCGTGTTATTTCGTGTTCATATAAAATGCCTCGACCATAGCTCGACGCTAGTTCGAACAAGAATGATGACGTCACATTCTCAAGATTCACGGGAAGCCATACGCGAGCCCAGCCGGCTCCAATGGAACCGGTATGGGGAGTGGGGAATAATACGCTTTTAACCACTTAGGGCAGGTCTACTAATATTCATATGTCTATGGTTGACACACATCTGCAAGTAGTCCGAGACTCCACTCATTTGTTTGTTACATTAACCCTTAAGTGCTTCACTGGGTCCATGCGGACTCGACTGAAAAATACATTCTTCTCTCCAGCCAACGTTGTGCAGTGATATACTGAGAGTGTCTACTCTAAAACGTACCGCAGTTGTACTAAATATTATTTTTAATTAATAAATTGTGAAATGACACAAATAAAATATATTTGCGCACTCCGGGATTTGAACCTTCGGCTTGCTTGTTAAGAGCATTACCCCTCGACCACGGAGGCCTGCATGGTATTGCAGCGAATGTTAAAACCTACGTTTGTGCTTTTTGTGTCAATTTTATTTGCTATAGGATTTATAATACCCATATATTTTAAGGAAATGGAGTGTACTTAAGAGAACCACTGAAATATAGAAACTCCATTTTCACAAATAATACCCAGGAAGTCGTCAGCGGTTGGATTCATAATCATCTCATGCATTTTTAATAAATACATTGCAGATCATAACTGCACTGGTTTATGTGGCAAAGAGACTGACTGTACGCGTTGAATATTTCATGAAGTACAGATAACGCAACCAGAACAATTTAGCTAGAAATTTCACGGAATTTTATTCCCTTGGGGTAAAACACAAACAAACACACAGAATAATAAACACTCTCGGTATCGCCCCGGTGAAAGACGATCATTCAGATTAAAAAGACAGCCAGGTAGGTACTTAATTTATTTTGTTTTTCTCAACCGCTCCCAACCCTTTAACTATGAGATCCTTAATTGAGGAATGTCGTGTGGCTGGGATGGGATGGACGATGGGGATCTCCCTGGCTAATCTAATATTTCGGTTCTTAATGACGGTTTTTCACAAGGCGTTGATAGTATTTACAACTATGGAACTTACCGCAAAATCGTCATATGTTATATTAAATGAATGAATTGTGCAATATCACAAACTAATCCAATAAAATTTAATTGCGCACGCCGGAATTTGAATACGAAACCTCCGGATTCAAAGCCAAGAATCGTAACCACTCAACCAGGTCGTCAAACTTCCCAACCTTCTTCTCCACATTTCTTTTCCTCCCTTCAGCCACACAAAATAGCCCAATTGGGGATGCAACAGTCCCACTGGATCCTGGAAAGTTGGGACTCTTGGGCGGTTGGGCACTCTTATTCACATTAATAATAATAATAAATTCTTTATTTCAGGATGTGGGGAGGTTAGTGCAATCCCACACATCCCATAGAGGATATAAGTACAGATAGTATTTACATATAGTAAAATAAATAAAAAGAGATTAAAAATTAAATTAAAAATGAAATTAAAGCAGAGAAGCAAGGGAATCCATCGGATCTAAGATTGTGGGAGCAAGTATCTTTCTCCAATGGTCTTCAATGCTCGATCCTGAAGTCAGACGGTATTCTATGATAAGAATGTTTCTGCAATGGTTTATCCTTTCCCTCAGTCCTGCAATCCTGGTTCTTAACAGAGTTATAAATCCTGGAACTCGCCCTTCTGTTAACATCGAGGAGGCACTGCAGTGCCTGGGGAGTCCGAACATCGAATTAAAAAACCATGTTAATTAAAAAACCTTTCCCCGCACATTTGGACTTTATTATGCTTGTAACCTTGACTAGAAAAGTATTTATATTTAATAAATAATAGTTACTAAACCTTGTCCAAATGAATTTAAGCTTATACAAAATTCTCTCTCAATTTCACTGGTTAGGTTTTTAAAGATGTCCTCCTAATGGTTATATGCTTATACAATTTAGGAGGCGGGTACGGTTACCGCTGCCCTGGGAACCATTTATTAGGTAACCAACATCTCGTGGTTCGCCATGTTTGGTGACTTAGCAGGGGTGCGGATCGGGAGAGACTGGTTAAGGGATTCCTTATAAACTCTCCTGAGTGGGAGGGTTGGATTCATATATATATCCTACCAAACCCTTTTTCCTTCCCAGAACTTCCTTTCCTAAAAAGACCCCCACACAGCATCCCCAAAGATAACATAGGCTCTGAGGGGAATTATTTTCCTCAGGGTCTCCTGTGTGGAGCTAATGTAAAAAAATGTGGAACTTGGAAGCACGTGACCGTGATTTTCTTAAGGTTCTTATGCATTAAATTTAGGTTTATACATTAAGGCGATCCACCTCGACGTGTTTTTAATGAAACATCTGGAATCGGACGAAATAACCTACTCCCAAAAAAACATAGCCAATATATATATATATATATATTTTTTTTTATTGAATATATTAACACATTACAATAATTTACAAATGTAGATATTTCGAGGCTGATTGCGAAAAAATTAGAAATTTTTAACAAAAAATTGCCCAACTCAATTGAGAAATTATTTCTCGTGTTTGAGTTGGGGAGTGTTGTGAGTTATTATGGTTTATAGGTTGTAAAATTTCACTAGTTGATGTAGCTAAAAATTAACAAATAGCTATAAAACTAGATGATAAATTTGATAACACTATATAATTAAGAAAATAAGAAATTTAATTACAAACTAAAAAATAAAAAATATATCTTAAATAATATAATAGTTATTAAACTTAGAAAAAATAAGATATAAAAATAAAAATGTACTTATTAGGTACGAAATAATAGTAGGTAGGTACAGTACTGGTAGTAAATTGTTCAAAGACCGAGCTGGCAATCTTGTATGAAATGGGTACTTAATAAAATGCAACAACAATAAACGCATATTAGAACATATTAGGAAGCGGATAATATAACTTTAGAGGATATGTATTTTTTTAAAAATATTAAATTTTGTTTATATATATATTTTTTTATTAATCATTAATCAATTTTCCTAAATTCATAACGTGAATTTAGGAAAATTTAATTAATAAAAATTACAAATGAGTTCATATAAACAATTATTTGAAAAATGTATCTAATGAAATTAAAACTTGTGATTACCGTTGGGTTTATCTAAAAGTTGTTTGATTTGTGATTTGAAAGTTTTGTAATTTTTTTCAGTTTTAATTTTATCCGGAAGGGCATTAAACAATTTTATACCTTGATAATTATAACGGTGTTGACCAGCACTAGTATTACATTTAGGAATTTCTAAGTTACCACGTGATCTAGATCGGTTACTTATTTTTGTAGAAATTGTTGAATTGAAATGGTCTTTATGAATTTGTAACAGTGCATTCTTTTTAAAAATTTTGTTTAAGCTAAGAACCCTAAACGAGTCAAACAGCTCCGTGGTTGGAAATATCGATGGTTTTCTTAGGATGACTTTCAAAATATGTAAGTTTTGTTTTATTTTGTGCAGTTCAGACACAAATATTAAAATGTTTCCCAATCATTCTAATTAAAAAATATCCGAAAAGGGTACGTAAGTAGGATTAGTAGACAAGATTTTGGATTTCAAAGCATTTTTTTGAGAAAAGCATAATAAAGATCAGTATTTAATTAAAGCATCAAAATTGAAACCAAACATACATGAATTTCCATTTCGCATTGCATCGCCTTAAGGTTAATTATTTTAATCGTCATTTAATGCAAAAACAGTTCTGACGGCACTAACTTCGTCAGATGTCCCGATAATAGGATACATTACTACTAGAGGTGGGCGTTTCTGTTTCTTTTTCAAAAACAGCGAAACTGTTTCTTATTTAAAAAAAACTCTTAAAAAACAAGTAATGAATTGGAAGCGAAAATTCAATACCCGGCGTTGCTCCGAGACATTTTATACTTTCAATTAATATAACATGCATTTATTATACATATGAACCTTCCAATGATATTGAAAACCCTATTAAAATCCGTTGCGTAGTTTAGAAAAACTAACTGCACAAATAGACAGACGCGGAAAGCTTTTATTATTTGTTTTATACTATTTAGAGATACTTTTTATGTCTAATTGGGTTTTTAGATAATTGCAATAATTATAGCATAATGTTTTCTTCACTTAACATACGCGTGTTCTAATAACTGTTAAAATACAGCTGCGGCTGTACTTTAACAGTTCGAGGACCGGAGTAAAACCGACTCATGACCGTCACGAAAAACCGTGATCATTTGGTAGGGGTACGGGACCCCCACCACCGCTCACCGTTCACTGTCGCTCTCTCACCGTAGTCGCTTACTGAGCTGAGGGAGCCACTGACGAACGTTCTCTCTCTCTCTTCTCTCTTTTCCTCTCTCTTTAGCCAACGACGCCACGCCAGGCATCAGCTGCTTGCTTCGTGTACTGCGCGGTGAGTGTAATACGAGTGAAATACGTAATTGATTGTGGTTTATTCCATTTGGAACAGAGTTTTAGTGTCAAAAATTAGTAGTGACGATATAGAAGTGAGAAAAACATTCGTGGCACAAGAGGAAATATCCCCTGAAAATCACCAAAGAAGAAAAGAGTCTGATTCACACAGTGATGACATTAACGTAAGGTAAATATAACCAAGAAGAGTGGATAAATATCTCACAAAATAGTATTGTTGTTGTAATAGCATGATAGGATTGTTTAACATATTGGCGAGATTATACTAACAGTGAAATATGATGTAGGGATGTCGTGCCTACAACCGAAGCGTGTAGAGAGAATGAAATGAAAAGAGAGAGAAGAATACTAAAAGTTTCACTTCCGTCGTGCGTAGGCTTGCCACACACTGTATTTTTTTGTAGTAGTTTAGTATTTATTAGTGCGAGGCGTTTCTTTGTAACGGTTTTAGTTTAGAAGGATTTTATAGCGTTGCGGTCGGGTGTAGAAGTTTAGTAAAGTATTGCGGCGAGTTGTTTTAAACATTTAAACGAATTGCGCTCAATTGGAATCATTTCGTTCGGGTTTCCCGAAATTCACAAAACTGTAACCGATTCGGTTTTATAACTGTTACGAAAAAATTGTTTCACGTAATTTTACCCACCTCTAATTACGACCTAACGCAGTTTGTCGGAGGTCTCTGGTTTATAACCCCATTATTCCACGGGACCATTTGGCAGAGGTATGAAAATATTATGAGTTGCTTTATAAAACCATGTTACGATGCAATTTCCATAAAATGGATTTGCATTACCACCAAAGGCCGTGTGCATTATTTTCTGCACCAAGCTCACTGAAATATACAGGTAACCCAGGAATTGCGTTTTAAATAAAGTTGAAAAACAAAATATCGATTTATTGTATCGAACAGCGTTTTATAAATGAACTGATAAATAAAAATTACAATAATGATAAATTAAATTAAAGCAATGTTTTTAAAAAATACGAATAACTCGTTTCAAATTAAAAAAAAAAACTTTTTGTTTTTGGAATAACTTAATGAGTAAAACCTCAAATTGTAATATTTATTTATTGAAGATAATGTCAGCGATTTAAAAATGAAAAGTTAATACGGTCACATTAGCTCGTATTTTTCATATTTTCTAATTTGATCACGAAATATAATCCAGTTAATTCGCAATCTTTTTATAAATGCTAGAAAATCTTCGATTTTTTAAAACTATTTTAATGAAAATATTGTGTGGAAATTTTAATGGAATTATTTCAACAAGGTCAAGTTTGGTGTAGTAGGTATTATTTACAAATGTCAGAAATAATATGTATTAAGACAATTAAATTTTATTATTATTTTTATTTAAGTTTTAATCCAGCAGGACTGGGAGGATAGTGCGATCACAGTCTGCCTTATTACATGAAATGCAGTAAAACAGGGAAACAATAAAATAAAGTAAAAAATTATAAAAATGGAAATAAGATAAAACAAAGAGAAAAAAAAATTAGGCAGCTACCCAAACATGAAATTAAAATATAAATCAAAAATAAAATAGTCATATAAATAGGTAATAGGTAAAGCTAGAATCTTAACGACATAAGTGAAGCAGCCGTGCACAAAAATTAGCGACGCGTGGCCCTGGTGTATTGGACAAACCCGCAGTTGAATTTGCCCTAACAAATCTCTAAAATAAATTGAGAATCTTAATGACGTAAGTGATGAAGTCGTGTAGAAAACAATATTACAATACACGGACCTACAGTCGACTTTGCGCTAGCAGGCTTAGAAAATCGATCTTTCCGTGGGGTTTAATTTAATTATTTCTGATGAACCTATTACTAAAATCTCAAATGTTTTTAGAGGGATACCTCGGAAAGTTACTAATTCGTCGTCTAAAAAATAAAATCTGGTGCTTACCGCAAACTTTATAGTTGAAAAACGTTTTATAAATTTTTCAAACCGTTTTACATAAAATATTTTAATGGCAAGGTCCTGCTTTTATTAATTTTTAAAATAAGTAACTTCCTTTAAGATCACTCGAGAAACATTTGAGATTTTTGTAATACGTTCATCAGAAATAATTAAAATGTGAGCGTCGAACAAACCCACGTTATTAGGGTCTTAATCTAAGAAGAAATCTCTAAATAGTATAAAACAATGTATTTATCCGCTTCTATCCACGCAACGGATTTTGATAGGGTTTTCAGAATCATTTAGAGAATATCTTCCGGAAGAAAATATGTATGATATGGGGCCGTTCAAGTATTATGTAAGCACTATAGGGGGGCAGGGGGGTCTTTGCTTTGCTTATTTTTGATGACATGGGGGGTGGGGGGGTCTAGATAGTGATTACGTCAGCACTGCTCAGCAGTAGTTATTTTCTTTTTACACATTGGCAACCCACACATTGTCTATGTTTGAAAACCGAATACATATTCGGGGATTCCCACTGTGTCAATAAGTTTGTTTAAATGAATATGATGTGCATTAAAGTCCTCTATCCTAAGTCTATTTTATAAGTGATGCTTATGAATCAATAAAAAAACAGAATACATTAACAGAAAAATGCATATAGGTACCAATTTTTACGTAAGCATGGGAGGGGGGGGGGTAAGAGCTTTGCTTACTTTTGGTGACAAGGGGGAAGAGGGGGTAAATAATTGTAATAAATCTGCTTACGTAATACTTGAACGGCCCCTATGTGCATATTATATTTATAGAAAGTAGAGAAAGGTTGATGTTCAACGTAATTTTTTAGGGCACTTATATTGCAAACGCTGGGATAACCATATGAGATACATCAAAATAATGTACCACGGAATTTTATATCTTAAAAAGTGCTACAGAAAAGTCCGTGATGGTATAGGTCTATCCCGTATCCCTACGTAATGTATATTTGGTAGGTACGCCTACCTACCGCACAGCCACGTTATCCGACGAAAGTAACCGAATTTCATAAATTACCTCACAACCAAGCGTAGATCTGAAACAAATTTTGTGTAGTTTTACGTTGTTTCCACCCTTGTATTATGAAAAAGCATAAGATTTCTGCAAAAGCTAACCAAAAGGATAGTGTTGAGAATAGTTTGGGGCTTGATGAAGTCTTCAAAATAACATACGCATGGTTTTCGTTTTTACTGCACAAACTGCATTTTAACTTTATTTAATGTCACGAGTTAAAAATTATTCCCGACCTGGGCAAAACACTTTTACTAACGGTCAGTTGACCATAATGACTGACTGTTACTATTTTTTGGAGAGAAGAAGTCAAAAATCCACTCGGCGAGGCTTTTTATAACCTAATCAAATAACACACACTGACAAGCTAATTATCAAAACAAAACACTGTCAAAGAAAAGCCAATTGGTAATTAAAACACCTGTTTTATCTATAGGCCCTAGTTTTAATTCTGACCGCTAGGTGCTAGGCAGGAGCCTGTAAAATAACTGGTTGTGAACTTAGCTAATAGCTCGTACATTTTAAACAGTTAGCGAGTGTAAAATTTTACTAAGGACGGGTTGTTTCGGAGAATTTGAACAATTCATCAATTTTCAACGTTTGTTTACGGGTTCTGTGAAAGTCCTATTCAAATTCTGTTATTATATCATTATAGGCCAGTTGCTTGACAGAACTGAAATAAAAACGGAACTTAAAAATATCTTTCACAGAACTTGAAAATTAACTTTGAAATTTGAAGAATTGTTCAAGTTCTCCGAAACAACCCGTCCTTAGTGTCAGTTTGGTTTTTATTGGTGACAGTGTTGGCCTACCTCATGTATTTTAAATCGATGGCTACAACCATTTTATTGTTTGTTTTACCTTGCTGGCGTGAAATGTCCAATTATGGTTTAAATATAATTCAATGGGTTTAACACTGCTTCTGCTATGAGCATAACATGGAGCTCAAATGAGATACTTTAAATTTCTAATAAATATTTAAATTGAAAATCTAGGTATTGTGCCGGGTGTTAGTTTTGCCTTGGTAGCTATTTGAATCCAAATCACAGCACATCAAACTTTACGTTCGTTGGCTTTACTAGTCTAGATTTTGTGGATACAAAAAATCTTCAAAATAAATAAAGTTTTTCCGTTAATTCCTCGGTAGGCTACTGAAAAGGTATCATTATCAAGCTAATCATTGTAACCATTGATTGTAACTAATTCAAGTATGTTACGAAAATGCATTAAAGTAATAATGATTATATATTTAGGACAGAAACTGTGAGGTCGCAAAAGATTGGACAGTCTTATTGTGGGATTATTTGTATAGCACTGTTTTCGTGAGAAAATCACTTCAAGGGTTTTTTAGAATCTGAATCCTTGAACCTTCACCATTTTAATTTTGATTTTTTATGTCACATCTCACAAGAGCGCCCCCGTTTGAACAGTGTAAAGGCAGGGGAGCTATGTCACCACCCAGTTGGGCAGGTAGGGTAGTTTGGGTAGGTAGGGATTTATTAATGCGGGTATTGAAGAAGCCTGGATTTTATGAAGGAGGAAAAAGAGCTGATATAATTAAAATACCACTTTAAATTCATAAAAACGTACCAAATTCAAATGCAACTATGACTTCATAAAAGTGTGACTAATTTAAACAAAATTGTGACTTCATTTACATGTAACTAAATACAACCATGACTTCAGATAAACAGCTAAATAATTGAAATAAAACAATGACTTCATAAACAGGTTCTTAACTAATGTATATAAAACTGTGACTTCATAAACACGAACTTAACTAATTTAAATAAAACTGCGATTTCATAAATATGTAACTAATTTAAATACATCTCTGAATTCATAAATATGTAAATAATTTTAATACATCTCTGAATTCATAAATATGTAACTAATTTAAATACATCTCTGAATTCATAAATATGTAACTAATTTAAATAAATCTCTGAATCATAAATATGTAACTAATTTAAATACATCTCTGAATTCATAAATATGTAACTAATTTAAATACATCTCTGAATCATAAATATGTAACTAATTTAAATACATCTCTGAATCATAAATATGTAACTAATCTTAATACATCTCTGAATTCATACATATGTAACTAATTTAAATACATCTCTGAATTCATAAATATGTAACTAATTTAAATACATCTCTGAATTCATAAATATGTAACTAATTTAAATACATCTCTGAATTCATAAATATGTAACTATTTTAAATAAATCTCTGAATTCGTAAATATGTAACTAATTTAAATACATCTCTGAATTCATAAATATGTAAGTAATTTAAATACATCTCTGAATTCATAAATATGTAACTAATTTAAATGCATCTCTGAATTCATAAATATGTAACTAATTTAAATACATCTCTGAATTCATAAATATGTAACTAATTTAAATACATCTCTGAATCATAAATATGTAACTAATTTAAATACATCTCTGAATTCATAAACAGGTAATTAATTTAAATAGAACTATGATTTCAATACCAAATGAAACGTTTTCTTCATCCCACAATTAGAGATTTAAATTTGTAAGCTGAATTTTTCAACATCAAACAGTCAGACGTGTTGCGGATTTTAAATCCCCATCATCCCTTTGTGCGGGGCTTGTGGGGTCATGATAAGCTGGTTTCCCAAGCTACTGCCATTGACATCTCAATTACCGGACCTATCCTACCCCTTTCGCTTCTCCTGGTATTGCCCTCTCCACCTCCCCCCACTACCTGCAAGGGCTAGCAGGCTCTGGAACTTCCCGTGAGATTTTAGGTAGGGACAAAATATTCTACAACTGTTTCGAAGTGATCCAAGTAAAATTACGTTTTATAGAAGTCTTCGCATCTTTGGCTTAGAGTTAGTAAGGTTTAGTTGTTTGAACTCCCGCCACATTTTACGTTGTCATCAACCGGCGACATTTGAACGGTTCCCATTAATCGCTGATTTTTGCGTGCGTCAATGTTATGCTTGTGTCGTGGTAGAGGACTTAGGCAGCCGAGGAACTGAATACACGACGCCTGGGTGGGACCCGAACACGATGCCAACTTAGCCACTGACCGGTTATTTAATTTAAAATATTTCACCACAGATTAATTATCCATTTACAAGATTTCCTATTAAAACATTTGGGAATATAGGTGTACGAAAAAGTTGTCAGATTAAGAGTATCTATTATTTTAGAAATTTCATTCAGTAGCACTATTTCTGCTGTCATGCTATGCTGTGCTAGGACATCAATTCTGCCATGTGGTATCTTGAACAAGTCGTTGTTAGAATTAAGGCCGAAGTTTTCAGGCACGTGTAAGCTATAGCATTCCAAAAATAATGGACCATTAAACAATATGGTCATCAAAGTTTAGCAAAACGCTGACAGGCCAAGATGGTGTGATGCCATAGTTTCAGTGGATCCCTAATCAAATTACAGCAACTGTACCCGCTACGTGGCTTTCCATTTTATACGAGGGAAAAGGAATTATCCAATATTTATGAATATATTGATATTTTATTGGGGGTTATCAATTTAAGTTTAAATGATGGTTTATAATTCGAAGCCAGCAGTGAAAACAGGCATTGTCTTATTTATCTGAGTCTACAATACCTGTCAATTAGAATCACACTTATTAGAATCACCGCCCATTAGAACAACCGTCCATACGAGTTCACCCCTAACCCTATCTACCTGCATCCCAGTTCTCCAATGATGAAGCAGTGGACAGGCCTCACGCCATTGTGCATCAATAGTTTCGTTTACCAGGTGGGAGGCAGTCTAGCAACGTGCGTCTCGTGCTGTGTGGACGCATCTCCGCGAGGCGGTGTGCGCCCGTTTACAAGTCAACAATAAGACTTCAACTAACAAGTATGTCCCATCTGGAGATACGTTTCCGTATGCCATTTAAAAATACCACTAAACAAAATAAAGCCTTCCTCTTGGCCCTCCTCCCAAATTGCATGAAGATTTCTCAGTTACATCGAAATTCGAATTTTCTCCTCCAGAAGAAATATGTGGTAAGTTTCATGGAATACTTCTAAGCGAGTCCGTAAATAGCTTCATCCGGTATGACAAATGTATCCAAACACAATATAAAAAGTTCGAGCAAATCCTTTGGAGAGACGGTAATATTCCCTCGTAACAAAAAACTTAATTTAGGATTTATAAAATATTTCCCTTGAACACTTAAAGTATTAAAGTTCTTATAAAAAGATGTGTTATTTTTTACGACAATCTTTGTACATTTACCGATATACTGAGTTGAAAAATTAATTATATGCAATTCCCAATAACATGTTAACAGCAACACATTTGTTGCTGTTAACATGTTATTTGTATGAAAAAAATCACATTATTTCCTTAAATGCTACTTTAGATATTTGTCGATAGATTTTTTCTCAAGTCGTGCTTTATCAAATATTTTCGCTTACGAAATATATTATCGTTTTTTTAAAAATTTTATTTTCATTTTAGCGTGCTGCCTTTAACGTTCGTATTTACATATTTCCCTTTCTAACTATCTTCTTCTTCTTTTTATTAGCTTATTACGGAACCCTCTTTTATAATATATTACCATTTTGAAAGAGTTAGGGTATGCGCCGGTAGGCTGCCTCCAAAGATATTAGAAGAACGAGATGTGCTACGCGCAGTTCGTACTGAGTGGAATTGTTTTGCCGAGTGTCGCCGGTTTTGTTCACCAAAACTACTGCACACCTTCGCTTGCGCTAAGGTATCCGCACTAATACATAGAACAAATTTCTGTGCGTACACGTCCCGATACCGTTCAAAGTACCCTAATTAGGTAGTACTCCGGCTACGGTCCGGCGGCCAACATAGCATATCTCGTTCTTCTAATATCTTTGGCTGCCTCGGATGTCTCGCGTTGTATGTACGCATATATTCATGCTCAGTAAATTCGATTAAATTAAGTAGACGGCCGATGCATTGTTGGCCTGGTTTAGGAATTATCGACTTAAATAAGGTACCTGCCTGCATCAAAGCACTTAACAGCGTAATGAGTTATTTTAGGCAGGCCAGATTATTAATTATTATCGTTTGACTAACAAAGTTTGCTAATCTATCTATCAAACAATTGATTGGGCCATTTATCATCCGGTTTATGCATACATTCGTAAATAGACGGCATAGATTTGTAGCCATTTAATCATTTGTAATTTATGTCGGATACCTAGATGCCGTGGATAGTGTAGGTACTATTGACAAATGGCAGAAATAATATGTATTTTAAGATAAATAAAGCTAGAATCTTAATGACATAAGTCAAGCATCCGTGCACAAAAATATGCGACGCGTGGCCCTGGTATATTGGACAGACCCGCGGTTGAATTTGCTCTAACAAATCTCTAAAATAAAGTGAAAATCATAATGACGTAAGTGATAAAGTCGTGTAAAAAACAATATTAATTAATTAACAATGGATTGAGACATTTATCATCCGGTTTTTGCATAGATTCGTAAATAGACGGCATAGTTTTGTAGTCATTTAACCATTTGCAATTTATGACGGGTACCTAGATGCCGTGGATAGTGGACAGTTTAATACCCCATGGTATTTTGTTTCTTAGTTTTGTTTTATGTTTAATGATCAAGTTTTTGGAAGTGTGTCATATGACACGAAATACTACGACTAATGAATCTAAATGACATTTCGATATGCAGAGGTATTATGTAGACATTAAATATGAAAAGTGGTAAGTCAAGTGATTCTTGGAAAAACTCTTCAAAGCGGGTGGAAACAAAACATGGTAGTTGGCTATTATGGGTATTTCCATGAAGCAATCTTTGTAATTCGCATTAACATTGGTTTGGTTGTTTATAATAATAATAATAATAATTGGATGACTTGTATAGCGCTGTTTTTGTGCAAAATCACCTCAAGGGCGCTGTACAAACTTATAATACATTTCTACAGGGATCTATGTTTTTTTATTTTTTTTTATTTTTTTTTTATTAAGGCAACATAATAGTATATTATAATTTTACTGGTCTTCCATTAAAAGCCTTAGCTTGTGGATGGAAGAAGAGTTAACATTTCACATATTATGTACAAATAAAGTCATGTGTACAGTTAATACAATGCAGTTAATACAGTTAATACATTTCATATAATTATAATTACTATTTACTATAATCATGTATTTCAATATATATGTATGTGTAGGTAATATAGACACATGGCAATCAGACCCGTTAACTAAAATATGTAAACATATATGTATTCAGTAAGAAGAAAAACAAGTAAGATTTTTAGTGTGACATTCTCTAAAATACTTTTTGATGGAGTTCAACAATTGAATTTTGTTCCTAATGCTTCTGATTTCTATTGGTAGGTTATTGAAAAAGAATTTTCCTTGGTGAGTATAATGGTGTTGTGCAAAAGAAGTGTTTAATTTGGGGCACACAAATACATGTTTAAGTCTAGTACGATTTTCAGTTATGAATGCGTATTTATCTTTTTCTTTTATAATTTGTATAATTGAATTTTTTATAAATAAGTTTTTAAATGTTGGAACTTTGAATTCTTCGAATATGCTGTCAGTTGGGAAGTCAGGAGGTTTTTTTAGTATAATTTTTATTATTAGTTTTTGAACAATTTCTATGGGGGTCAGATTAGTTTTGTAAGCTGCTCCCCAACTGATAATGGCATACTGAAGAATAGACTGTACTAATGCGTAGTATATTGAGTATAGGTTTTTCGTTGATAAAAAGTTTCGTATCCGTAAGAATATATGAATTAACTTCCTAACTCTTTTTATTGTATGGTCGATGTGATCTTTCCATTTTAGGTTTTTATCTATGATTATTCCAAGATATGTAATTTTATCCGCTATTTTCAGAAGTGAACATTTTTGTTGGCAGTGATTAGTATCGTGTTGTGCGAGAGAATGATTATGTAAGAATATTTGAAGATTTGGAGGTACAATGTTAGTGTTAATTTCGAAAGGAATGACATATGTTTTATCACTATTTAACGACAAGAGGTTATTGTCAAACCATATTTTTAGATTATTTATGTCTTCTGTAGCTTTTAGATTAATTTTTTCCCAAGTTTTTTCTTTTATTATAAGGACTGTATCATCAGCGTAAGAGATAATTTGGCCATGCAATGGTTGAATAAATATGTCGTTTACATACAAAATGAACAATATTGGTCCAAGCACGGTGCCCTGTGGGATACCAAAATTTGATGTTTCTTGGTCGCTAGTTTGGTCATTTATTTTAACAAATTGTGCACGATTGTTCAGATAACTTTCTATCCATTGGACGGCTTTATCATTGATGTTATTTAATTTCAGTTTTTTGATAAGCTTTGCGTGTGAGATACTATCGAATGCTTTTCTTAGGTCTATGAATATTCCTGCGCATTTATTTCCTTCATCAAGTGCAGAGTATATAAATGATGTTACATTTGCTATTGCATCTTGTGTGCTTTTTGTTTTTAAGAATCCGAATTGATTGGAATGTAATATTTTATTGTTTTCTAGAAAATCAACAACCCTTTTTTTCACAATCTTTTCAAATATTTTTGCTATATTCGATATTAGTGATATCGGTCGATAATTTGAAACATTTTGCGGGTCGCCGGTTTTAAAGATAGGGGATATTATAGATTTTTTATAATTTGCTGGGAATATGCCTTTAGTCAGACTGAGATTGATAAGGTGGTTTAGTGGTTTCAGTAGATACATTTTCATTTCTTTAAGAATTTTCACAGAAATGTGGTCAAAACCTGGAGAGGATCCGTCTTTCATGCTTTCTATTACAAGTTGTATTTCAGTTTCGGTAGTTTTTTTAAAAGTGGATAGTGTATTTTGTTTTTGGGTATTAGTTGTTATAGTTTTTGGTGTGTGTACAGATTTAGTGATTTTATCAGCGAGATTGTTTCCTACTTTAGAGAAGTAAGAATTAAAAATGTTTGCTGTTAGTTTTGGGTCTTTGGATACATCTATGATATTATTTTCATGTTTTAAATATTTTATAGAATTATTTTTTTTCTTATTTTCAATTGCATAATTTACCGTTTTCCAAATAACTTTTAGATTGTTTTCTGAAGTAGAGATTATTTTTTTAAAGTAGTCGTCTTTACTTTTTTTAATTAAAGCTGTTAATTTATTTCTATATTTTTTGAGAACTATCTTAGCATTTTCATCGTGTGGATTTTTAATTGTATTTTTATATAGCCTTTCTTTTTCTCTGATAGATTTTATTAGGCCACAAGTGATCCAAGGTTTTATACGTCTGAATTTTGAATTCGTGTATAATGAGACCTCTGTTGTGGAGGTTTCAATATGATCCATAATTTGTTTTTCAAACATATTTGAGCATTGTTCGACATCGTTAGATTGTAGTATCGTACACCAAGTTTCTGCTTTCAATTTTTTCTCTAAAGTGGCAATATTTGTGGTTTTTTTAATAGTAATTGGAGTCTTAATTTGTGATTTTATTTCATTATCATACAATAATTATTACTTAACTATTTATGGAGAAAATATACAGTACAATACTTACCTGGTAGGTCACTTGAGATTAACACTTAATTAACATTATCTAATTGTTTATTGGCGAAATTTAGATTCAGGATTTAGGACTTAATTGAAAAATTGAATATAACTGGACTTTCTCTTAGGAATGGTATATTTAATCTAAGGGTACGACAGCTTAAAAAGGTAAGTTTTTAGTTTAGACCTGAATTCTGTTGGACTTGTTATGGATCTTAGTTCCGGAGGGAGTTTATTCCAAGCCTTCGGCCCAGATACACCGAAAGCGCGATCACCAAACTTAGTATTTGGCTTGCGCTTAGATTCTATCAGTCTGCCTACAGCTGATGATGTTGCTGATCTAAGAGTTGACTGCCTCAGACCAGTGTTTTCCGGGACGCATAGTTCAGAGATGATACCATTATCAACAAAACACGAACAAAGATATCCAGTATAAGAAAGATATCCATATCCAGTACTTTTTCGTAGAAAAACCGCTTAAACTGGAATGAGAATTTTATTTTATTTTTATGAATATTAAAGCATCTTTATAAATTCTCGACTGCTTACTTTGATGTTAATATCTATGGTAAATTGTTGGTTTCTAGTGTATGCACACACTTATATATCGATGTTATGTTTGTATGTGCACACTTACGACCGGAAAATCTCTCGAGGTGTTCTAACTAGTTTGGAGAATAAAAGTGCTGAAACTGTTTTTGAGTTCAACGATGCTCTCGTCTCTGTGATAATAAGATTCCTCTGCGAGAACTCTGGTTCAAATTTTCTTGAAGAATTGGAATGGTATTCATAGTATGCTTCACATATTTTTGTTGAAATATATATAGTTTTAAACGTTTGAAAATCCATCGAAAGTAAGCGCCAGAAACGTTTTCCGGCACGTTTCACAGTGGAAAAGCACTGCTATTGCGATTATTAACTCAGATAGTTAAATATTCTTTAATATTAAAGGAAAGGGCGGGGCGTGGATATGATTTTTATACAAATCAACAGTTTTATTCTAAGATTGATGAAATTTTGCCCACTTGACATTTAAAACAAAATGAAGATCATTGTCTACATGAGATATTGAAAAACTCACCCCATCCCATTTTATTGACTCAGAAAGTTAAATATTCTTTAATATTAAAGGAAATGGCTGGGCGTGGATATGATTTGATACAAATAAACAGTTTTATTCTAAGATTGATGAAATTTCGCACACTTGACATTTAAAACAAAATGAAGATCACTGTCTACATGAATTATGGAAAAACCCACTCCATCCCATTTTCCCACCCCTTGAAGCAGAATATTGATAATTCTGAAAGAAAATTTTTTGTCACAACGTTCAAAATAAGACAAAAATTACTGTCTACACCTGATTTAGAAAAACGTTGTCTAAAGCCCGAAAAACGCCGAAACTTCAACTAGTTTGTTAAATAATATTGTTTGTTTGAAGTTCTTGGACAAATTTTATTGGCGATGTTTTTAAAATACGTAATACAAAACGAACAAAACAGCTCCACTGGATAGCAGAAAAACAACCACTATTAATAGTGTTTGTTTTTCTGCTATCGGTAAACCGAATAAGAACAACAAATCTCGAATGAAAAACAATAGTAAGAAAACCTTTTTTTATGGCAAGATCACACGGTTTTATACAACTTTCCTACCAAACTAAATAATAACTTACAGTTTACAATTTTAACTAAAATTAGTTCTAAAAAACGTTGCGTAAGTTTAATTCATAACTAAATCATATGCATGAATCCAAATCATACAAGTGATTTGAAAAAACCACAAGTATTATTGATAGCCAATAACTAAATTAATGAATATACCTCTCTGAAAACAGTCAAACATAATCAAAACACATTCACCGACATAAAAAAAAACAGAATTTCTTTTTCCAATATGTTCATAAATTTCGGCTGCAAATTGGTTATATCCCGCAGCTGAAATATCTGAATGTTTTTCATTTACAGGTGAATGCACACGGCAGGGGAGTGCGGCCTAAATTAATAGGTAAATTGTTGGTACGTGCAATATATCGTTTGTGTTCAGAATAAACATATATTTTCGAGTATCCCGCCTTTCCAAATGAACAGACATCGAGTAAAATTTTCATAAATTATTTTTAAGTACCTGCTTTTATTGATTTTATTTTATTTTCGATTGACTGGTTCTGAATATTAGAATAATACTCCCAGACTTTCTATGACATATACTTGATGATAAATTAACACAGGTTTTAAACAGTGTCTTAATATATATCTACGTTAGTAAGCTAAGTTTGAAAGGAAGATTATGTAAACACGAATGATAGAGGGAGCACGCTTATATGTATAAAAAAACCAATTATAATTGTGAAAACATTGAATAAAACTGGAGTTATTTAAAATATAGTAAGAATCTCTCAATTTATGTCTTAATTAGCATTTAAATAAACACTGAATTTTTTCATACCAATAACGTATTAAATAAAAGCAACAAATGTGCTTTTTCATAATTTCCGGAGCTTACTTTGCAATTTTTTTCTGTCGAGGTAATTTCATTAATGAATAAAGAATATCTTAAAAATGAAACATATTTTTTAAGAGCTTAAAAACTGAAAGAAAGCGTGTTATATTTCAGTAGAAATTCGGAAAACGGGATCTTAAGCGATATTTTTTATCTGGTTTTTCAAAATAAGTTCAAATTCGTACAGGGTAGTTATTGTACTATTCCAAAATATAATGTACGAAGGACTAAAATTAATTCTCGTCCTGGAAAAAGCAATAAATATTCAAACTCATCTTTTTTACAACCGCCCTCCTAAGACCTCCATTTCAACAGTAAAGGACAAATATATAAATATATTATTTAATAAAAAAATAACGTATAATAGAACATTTGAGAAATATTACTGGAGTGAAAGATACTCTCAGTATCGCCCTGGACACCCTGGAGACCACCATTCAGAATTGATATATTGCTTTAGATGACTTTAGACTTGTTTCTTGACCAGATCTGAATAGCCAAATACTTCCCCACCTCCTTTCCCTCTCCAATATCTTCAGTATCACAACATAATGTGTTATCCCGGCCGGGGATGCAATAGTCTTACTGACTTCAGACGGTTTGTAGCAGTGTGACTTTTGTTACGTGTCGTTTTTACGTCTCGACAACTCGGCAGTGGAATGATTTGCCGGCATCTGTATTTCCTCCCTCTTTCAAGGTTCACTCCTTCCTTTCCTCAAAAATACCCTCCACACAGCATCCCCAAAGATAGTGGCGAAAAAAGAGAGAGAGAAGATGTGTGAGAGAAATTTCCCCGAGGTAAATTATTTTACTCAGAGCCTCCTATGTGAATTTAAAGTAAAAAAAATAGAAACATTTTTACAAGATTTTTTGTAAAAATGTTGATATATGGTAAGAACGTCATATTTTATCTTCCTATTTTACCAGTTATTGTTAATGTCATTATTTATCAATGTATTTGTCGAAGTAAAAGTGTAGAAATTGAGATAAATCAAGACTTCAATAAAAAAAGGTAAATAACCTTATTTAAAATTTGGCTTATTAAATATCTAACAAAATTCCAGCATTTTTTTGATGTGCAACATTATAATACGGGACTTAGCAAAAGTTTGCCAGAATGTCATAAAACGTTTATGCATTCTGTTTCATTTCCTATCTTTCTTCAGACATAAGTGGAATGCCTCCCGGAGCGAATACCTGCGATTATCCGGAGCACTGCTGCCAACAATGTAGGGTTATGAATACATTATGAAAGGCAACGGGAGCTTGGAGTGGGAGTGGGGGAGAAGGACTGTATGCACCGGCAGAGGTGGGACATCTTTAAAAATAGACTGTCTTGAGACTTAAGAAATATACTTTGTCATGCAAGATTAAGGTGGAATAGATTTTTATAGTTAATATCTCAGGTTTCAGGACGAAATCACATGTACCGATGTTACACTGCCAGAATTATACATGGACAAAATTACAAGTATCAATATTACACTGCCAGAATAACATATGGAAGAAATTACTAGCACCAATGTTACACTTCCAGAATTACACATGCATTTATATATAGGTATAATTATTTACAAAAAATAATGTTACATAATTTACAGAATATATAGTAATTTTTATTTATTTAATTAACACCTCCTTAACGATTAAATTACAAGTTCCAATATTACACTGCCAGAATTACACATGGACGAAAAGTACCAATATTACTATACTACGCGTAATTAATTACGCTTGGACGGAATTGCACTTGGAGAGAATTACATCCTTCTGGAAAAACACGTAAAATTTTTTTTTTTTTAAATTTATTTTAAGGAGTTTAAGTGTTTGCTAAATATATATTTTTTATGTGATACCGCACAAGAGTCCCAAGTGCTCCCAACCGTTTGGAACCAGTAAGACTATGATCCTCGATTTGGGTGTGGGGAGAGGAAGGAGATGAGAAGAGAAAGGTAGGGAAGTACTGGACTATTTGGATCTGGTTACCAAACACGGCCAAAACCATTTCAAGCAACGCTTCAATACTGAATGGTTGAGTATCTTCCACTCTGGAACGTGTCGCAAATATACTAAATATTCTTTCAAATGAAATTTGTGAAATTCAAATACAAAATAAAATTTATTTTAACCCACGACCTCTAGCTTTCTAGTTGAGAGCCTTACCCTTTGACTACGGAGGCCGTAGAAAGTTACAAATTACACATAAAGGTAGTAATTCCGCCAATATAGGTATTATGGCCAGTCACGACTGGGTAATTTTGTCAAACATGAGAAATTGATAACAACGTATTTCTCTCAAGAATGTTAATAACGAACTTGAGTGATAAATATATTTTTCCTGAAAATATATATCAAAAAAGGATGTTAAGCAACCTACTTGACTTACTTTAACCAATATTGGTCAATAGAATAGATTTATTTAAAAAATATTCAACAAAGAACTTTCTTCAAAACTGAGTATTAAAAATTAATGTACTCGTACATATAAAATAGTTGTCAAAATGAAGTAGCCAGAAATAATATAGGTCTAATCCAGAACAAAATAACGTCCACTTTTCTCTTTTCTTTCTTCCCTCTTTCTTCCGTGAGCCGTACTGACCGTCTCGAAGTCTGAATTCGTACTGAGCGGATTTTGGGTCGGGGATTGCATACACACGACAAAGCCGGCGATCAATTGGGTCGGGGGTTTGTCACATACGGCCGAGCCGAATCCCGATTTTTGTTGATTTAGGTGGATTTTGGACTCGTCGAGTATCAAGCAGAGGCTGCCGACCCACCCCAAGCCACCTGAGTTTTCACAAAGAATTTTGGCTCGGCGCGGGGCTATTCGGCCCATTGGCTCTGCCGTGTATTTCCAGCTTTACGATTCCTGATGTAAACTAACATGTTGAAAAAAATATTTCGTACAAATAATGAATGTGTTACGTTGCGTTGCGGTTTGCGGTAACTATTCCGTCAGTATGGACGCGTGTCACAAGTTAACTACTCCAGACTTACCCTTTATATAGGGGATGGCGCACCCTACACCTGATTCTGACACCACTATCATACGTTCGCAGCAACAAGAAACCTAGTAAAAAAAACATCCCTGTACCATTAAATTCTCCGATTGATTCAAATACAAAATGTAACCTTTTTTGGAAAGCATTAATTTTGCTTGTTTTTCATAGCGTTATTTTCTTTAGTCGCTATATCATTTCACAGTTTGTAATGCTTACATCTTATAACCGTCCATCTTAAACATTTTCATTTTACGAATTCAACTTTTTTTGTTTCTTGGAATGTGAGAAAAACTTTTTTCTG
Organism: Hesperophylax consimilis; assembly: GCF_061612785.1. NCBI lineage: Eukaryota > Metazoa > Arthropoda > Insecta > Trichoptera > Limnephilidae > Hesperophylax > Hesperophylax consimilis. The sequence continues at coordinate 30,236,779 of NC_142841.1, forward strand.
TCAGTTCCGGTAAAAGAAGTGAATTTTCTTTGACAATGTAACTTGGTGGAGATGGATTTTTCGTGTTGGATCGTTTTATTTAACGGAGAAGTGAGAGCTTTCGTGCTTTGAATCCATTGATAATGTATTCAAAATAGAGTATTTTTTAAATAATAAAGCAGTTAGTATCTGATACGATGATCTTTAGAGCTTTCAATGTGAAATGTGAACGAAAGGTGAGTGAATTTGAGACAGTTATTTTATGATTTTCGGTACACAGTGCTCGTAAAGTTCTCAACAGGGAAAACATTTAAGTAGTGTTCAACTGTATTCAAGTCAGGGAAAAAATTATATTGCTCCCCATACAAATTATCAATTCCCGTCTAATTTAGGAATAGGAAGCATTTACAAGATAGGTACATTTTTTTCTCATAATGAAATTACCTAATATTTATACAAACTATCAAAATGACGAATCTTAAAAAATAAGTCGTGGTCATGAAAATCAGAATGTTATTGCATTACAATCAAAATTCTTTGTATCTTCATTCTTCATGGTACATTATCAAGGCAACTAGATAAAACATTCTTAAATTGATATTTTATTATTAAGGCCTGTTAGCAGTGGTGGTTCGTGACTTTTGGGTGCACTAGACTGCTAATATAACAAAAAATGGAATTATTGATGTTGTTGTAGATGGAAATGATTTTTATTTTTTTTTCAATTTTCGTATGAAGATTTTCAGGAAATATATACCAAACTGAAATTTCCTGAAAATTTTCATACAAAATCGAATTTTAGAAAATATATACAAAACGTTTTCAGCTACAACAACATTTTAACAACAAAAGTCACGAGCCACCACTGCCTGTTAAATGGCAAACATCAATTGTGTGTACAAAATAGACAATGAGTAACGAAAACTTATAAATTTTGAAAAACTAATTTAAATTTAAATTATTATTATTGAATTTGTTTCATGCTATGCTTTACAAATTGGAATAGTAGCAGGATAAGTAGAAGATGATAATATCATATAAATTATATAAAGTATGAATGTGAATGAAGCACGGAGTTTGTGTGACCTAAAATCTTGAGATGGTTAGGTAGTGGAATATTATAATTTAACTAAAATTAAAAAAAAAAACTTATTCTATTCTCATAAAACAAGGACATTTAAAGGCACCCACCACTGTCCCATCCCGGTATAGGTGACTTATTGTCACCCCTTCGGGACTCTCGCAAGAAGCTAATTTTTTATATTAAAGGATTCGAATTATCAATAAAAGACTCTAGACCTTTAAATGTCCCTGCATATTGTGTTAGCGAGCACTATGCAGAGGATGCTCGAGTTAGTTGTGTTAGACATGCACATGCGTGTTAGTAGCACAAAACAAATATATATAGACGAAGATATATTAGGAGTGATCAGGTCCTCAGCAGTCCCAAAGGCGTGCGACCGGTCGCCGATCAGCCCACAGATGAGTTTCCATCACCGCCCACCCCACGCCGAGGCGTGATTATGCTCGAAGACCCTAGGAGAACAGATGGGTTGTGAGCTAACCGAAGAGAAATAAACTAAAAGAAGAGCGTCACACGTCAACGGGGGGTGGGGAAGGTTATGTAGTTCACTGCGGACGTCACGACGAGCCAGAGCATCGCAATTGGGGGAAAGCCGATTATCTAACACAATGTCTTATCCGGGGGTCTGGAAAATTCGGGCTTTATGCAGGGACTGGGGTCTTTATGCCTCGCCCAAGAAGAGGGCTAGGACAAGACAAAACACAAGGGGAGTTCAGTTCCCACCTGAAAAGGAGACAATGTAACATAGAAGAATGAGCAACAAGATACAAAATAATAAAAGGATTACGAGTAATAGAATAATATAGCGATACATAAATAAGATAGAGTAAGATATAACAGTGAAACATAAATATTTGATCAGAAAAAAAAAAGAAAAAGATAAACATGATATATAAATTGGCGATAGTATGAGTGAGAGAAGAGTATAAAGATCAGAAACCAGGGGAGTCAGGAGCAGTACACTCGGCCGAGCTAAATTATTTGAATTTACTCTAAATAACATCGACTCTCAACACAGGCCACCTTTCAACCCAAACCTTAACGAACTTCTTCAGACATCCAAAATTCCTCTGATCCGATACGAGATCTACGTTCAAGATCGGTCTCGTTGAAACATTCAAACCATTAAGCATTTCCTCTCTAGCGTCCTTCAGTATCTCGCAATGCCACAGAATGTGCTCGGCGGTTTGGTTGGAGTCACCACACGCACAGGTGGGGTGTGGGGACAAGGTAAGACTATGTAGCCTCCCTCTAAATTCACCATGTCCGGTTAGAATCTGGGTTGTGTGGTGATCCAACCTAATGTGTGCCCCTTTCATTCTGACTTTAACTGATGGGAAGAAGGAGTGAGTCCATCTTCCCTTTCTCGAACTATCCCAACGCATTTGCCATTCGCTCAGTGTCCTTTCTCGCATCGCTCGAAGAAGGCTTTGGAGAGACACAGCATCACCGGGGGTTAGTTCAACCCCTAGGTGGTTGGCTGGTCTTCCTCTGGTCAGCTTCTTTTTAGTTTGTATTTCTCTTATCTCTAAATCAATGGGCAAAATGCCCGCCAGAACAGGCAACGCGTCCGAGGCCACTGTACGGTATGCACCCGAAAGTGCCAGCAAGGGAACTCGCTGACCCCTCTTAAGTGCAGAGTGGATCAGGACGTTATCCAGACGGTGCTCCCAAACAGATGCGGCATAAGCCACCTGTGATATGTATACACCTCTGTACAGAACACGCAGAGCCGGAGAACGTAATCCCCACTCTGCAGTTGAGATTCGCCTCAATTTCATAAAAAGAGTCTGGGCCTTGCTGGACACATTTTTCACGTGTGCCAGGAAAGATGATGAGCGGTCCAAAGTAACGCCTAGGTACTTGGTGTCTTCCGCAAACTTGATGCTAGAGTTGCCCATTTTGATCGAGGGGTTTCTTCTTCTACTGAGGAAACCCTTCATGAGCAAGCCTACGGTCTTATGGGGAGCGAAGTTTAACCTATTTAACCTTCCCCATTCTAAAATTTGTTTCAAACCTTCAGCAGCCTTACGCTCAATTTCATACCTACTGTCCCCAGAGACCAAAAACAACTTATCATCAGCGTAGTCTACCGAGATACATCCCTCAGGCAAGGGCAACCTAGAGGAATCATCGAACAGGATGTTCCAGAGTTCAGGTCCAAGGACCGACCCCTGAGGACATCCCATGTCGACATGCCTAGAGATGGTTACGTCACCATACGATATTTCGATTGTTCTATTGGATAGGTAGTCGGATAGAATTTTAAAAAGAGGTTTAGGACAATTACGCGCTTTTAATTTAGACAGTATCATCGGCCACCACGCATGATCGAAGGCACCAGTGATATCTAAAAAGATTCCTATAACATACCTCTTATTACAAACCTTCACCCAATCAAGCGCATTCTGAATGGCGTGCTCGGTGGACATCCCAGGGACAAAACCAAATTGCCTCTCATATGCAGGTGACAGGGTAGTTCGCAGGCGCTTTCTGATAAGTTTCTCCAGGATCTTGCTGAAAGCTGGAAGAAGAGTGATAGGCCGGTAGGCCTTGATGTCTGTTTTTGGCTTATCTCCTCCCTTGGGAATGACCCGAAGCACGCCCTTCTTCCATTCCGAGGGGAAAACTCCCCTCCTCATACACGTTTGAAATACCTGAAACATCTCATCCTTTGCGTAGTGCCACACTTTCTTCACAATTATTCCATTCAGTCTGTCAAAGCCTGGTGCCTTCTTTTCACCAAAGCCCTTAATTATCTCGTCCACTTCCGCTATAGTTATTACCATTACGTCCTCCTGAGCGAGGCTAGGTGGAAGCCGTGAAAGATCTCTGATCCTTTTGTGGTGGTCGTTTTCCCCAACTACTGAATCTACTGGGACTAGCTCGCTCAGAAGCGTTCGGAGGGTGGAAGCAACATCATAAAACAAGGACAATGTAATGTCATTATATTGTTAACGGGTATGGACGTGTATTGACAGATCAGTGGCGTCAGCCGATATCGCACGTGAAAAGGGTCCGCTGAGCCACTGGAGAGCGGAAATACCTCTGACCTGTAACAATGCAGGGCCGAAATATTGTCCAGCGAAATTAAAATTAATTCAATTTTGTACATTGAAATTATGAATTTATTGTTGGCAATTTGAACGGACATATTAACATGACAGTAGATTAGGTATAGCACGAGACCTATGTATTTTGCGATCGCGACAAAAATAGAATGAAAACTATCTCATAAGCCATTTATATATATTTTATTTTGTTTTATTTTTGAGGTGAAACCCCGTGTTGCGCTACCTTCTTTTTCAGCCAACGTTTCGGGCAGTATTACAATGTCCATCATCAGGGCAGATGTGTGACGGACACAGAGTGTGATGATGAACATTGTTATTCAGTCCTAAATGTTGGTTAAATAAGGTGGTAGCGCAACACGGCATAATACACAAAAATGTAGTACTTTTGGCCATGAAAATCTCAAATAATATCTCACAATTGTTAAGTTTTAACAAATAGTTAAATTAAAACATTTTTAACGTTTCCTAAAATCGCAGCATTGCACTCAAAGTAGATAAAAAATAATTATTTTTAACATCTAAGCCGAGTTATTTAAAATTCTTCGCTTTCACAAGTTATCTTTCTGTGGCATATTTGCAACTCATTTGCTGGAAAGAGACTGCCATTCAGAAATTATACATATTTAATTACACATAATTATACATACTTGAATTGGCTTCAGTTATATATCCCAGCCTCTCCAAACAGAATTAAGATAAAGTTTTTTTCGTATGGGTGTTGCATACATTTGTATGCATACATTATGCATACATTACAGTTTGACGGCCGGCATAGTCCAGTGGTAACGCATTGGACTGCCATTCCAAAGGTCGCGGGTTCGAACCCGGCGTGCGCAAATAAATTTTATTTGATTAATTTGTGTTATTTCACAATTAATTAATTAAAATAATATATAGTATATTTGCGGCACGTTCCAGAGTGGAAGATACTACCAGTATCGCCCTGGTGTAAGACCACCATTCAGAATTGAAACGTTGCTCCAAATGGCTTTAGCCGTGTTTAGTGACTAGATCTGAATAGCCAGGTACTTCCCCACCTTCCTCTTTCCCTTCCCCACTTACCTTCAGCCTCACAACATCCCCCAATTGGGGATGCCATAGTCTCACTGGCTCCAGACGGGAGCAGTTGGGACTCTTGTGAGGTATTCACTATAAAAAAAAAATAAAAAAAAATACATAGTGTTGGCAATTGAACCTCGTTTCAGAGTGGAAGATACACTGAGGACAGTTCTGATGAGGTGTTCAAATGCTAGGTGGCTTGAATTGACTTTTAATTGGTTATGTTAGAATACCTTTAGCCAGATATGATTTGCTAACCTAAACTTCCAACATCCTGGAAATTGGGGACGCCACTTTTCTCTGAAGTTTGGTTAATTTGGCCTACAGAGGTACCGGGCCAATAAGTCCCTCCTGCCATTTAAAATGGTCTTTTTTACCTCTCTTTGTAGTTGTTAGGCAGAATCTTACAAGGAATCGATTTGAAAAAAAAAACCTTCATTCGGTCCTGCCAGAACGTTGTATTCTGGATAGATAGATAGAGTTGTCAAAACGTCCTGCCTCTGAGCAGGAGACAATGTTTGAATATCTGTGAGGTATTTTTGGCTTTGGTGGTAATTGTTACAATGAAGCCCGTGATATAGAGAGCAGCTTCCCGATATCTCTTGATGGAGATCTGAAAATGGAAGATGAAAGATATCTGAGATAATAGCGTCACTGGGTAAACCCTAAATCGTTAAAGTGAAGCGGTGCGCCGATGCACACTCCGAGAGTTAATCAGGATAACAACATTGTAACGAAAGGTTCAACGTTTGGATCATCGACCATAGTAAATCACACGTCGATGCTTTGGATGTTCACAAGTTTTAAAACTGTACAGAGAAAATTACACATCTTCCTACCTTTGAAGTATTGCTTCAAGAATATTCAATTTGCAATTGAATTTGAATGACAATGTTTCTTGCTTCAAATAAGTTGTATTTTTTTTTTATAAATTACATGAGAAATATTGTAATCTTTGTGATATATTACTGTTTCGGTGAAATCATCATCCACGATATTTATTTCATAAAAAAATAGGAAATTGTCCATTGTAACATCATTTAGAAATTGAGATTTCATTGAAGTGTATTAAAAAAATGTCAAGGGAAGTAACCCCTTTGCCAAAAGCACCATGTATAATCTGAAAGATCATGTCAGAACAAAACAGAAACTCTCTAAGCTATGTTGATACTAGGTGTTTATATTACATAATTGCTATTGCAAACACCTAGTGCATTGATACTAGGTGTTTATACTGCTATTGTTATTAACTGCTATTACAAACACCTAGTATGTTGATGCTAGGTGTTTATATTATATAACTTTTAGTACAAACACCTAGTATGTTGATACTAGGTGTTTATATTACAAAACTGCCATTACAAACACTAAGTATGTTGATACTAGGTGTTTATATTACATAACTGTTATTCATAAATATTTCCATAAATATAGAGTCCCACAGTCCGGAGAATGACTGTAGCTTAGATATGAAACATAATACCAATATTTTGGGTATTAGAAATGGCTCATTTATGGAGTACAGTAAATATTTTTCAGAAAATTATGCGATAAACGATATCGAGTTAACATTGTGTATAATGTCATAAATGATCGGATAAAAATAAAACAATTATTTAAAATATATTTACCCACCTACTAACTACTTGTTTTTTTTCCTCTAATTTACCGTAGATGTTAATATTTACTCAACTAACATCAGATTCATCGGAGATAAAACCATCGGTAAATTATTGAATGCTTTTTTATGATAAAACAGTGAATAATTGATTAAGCCCTTTAAAAATAATATTTACGAAGGACTAAAAAGGTTTTGAAATTCTAGATAGTAAAACATTCCCTAACAAAACATTCAACGTTGTACGGAAGCTTTTTCTGTGGGAGATGGCGAAATTGAATAAATTTATGAATTCTGTGTAAACATATGTAAATTTATCTCCTGCTGACCGGCATCTGCTGTGACTTCAACGTCAAGGAGACCTGATCGATTGAAACCATGGCACTGGGTAAAGAAAAATATAAAGCCTTGGAAGATAATATATTCTAAACATAATCATTCCTTATATATTATTGGATATGTTAACTGTTAATGTACATTTAAATAAAAATAAATAAACAAATTCTATTTTGAAGATACTTGAAGGTTAATCAACCGTCTGAAGATTGTAGGAACTAATGGGGACACCAGATACGAAATTTATTAGTACCAGATGATGTCACTAGAACTCCCCTTACTGCAAAGCCAGCCGTACCAATTTGTTTATAAATGCAGTTGATCAAAAGATCTGTATGTTTTTCATGTCCTATAACGCACTTACAAGATATTTGGCACTGCAATACGATTTTAAAATGTCACAATTATAATAAAAAAATGTACGAATTGAATTGAATAAATAAATTCGGAGGGTGTGCTTTCGGAGTGGGAAGCCCCAGAGTTTGAAATGAACTGCTACATAATTTAAGAATGTGACACGTAAAAACCATCTCTTAAAAAAGTCATGTCCATAAATTAATGGTAGAGTTGTAAGCCTAATTTGCATTGATTTCATGCTCATTCTCGATTTTTTTGTATTTTAATTTTAATTTTTTTTATTATTTTAAATGAATACATAATGAAATAACACAAATTAATCATACAAAATTTACTAGCGCACGCTGGGATTTGAACCCGCGGCCTTGACCGTATTGCTAGTCGATAGCCTTACCCCTCCACCACGGAGGCCGGTGTACTAAAAATGTACCTACGATTATAAATCTGAAACATTTTATATTCCGTTGAAAGTAAATAAATGTGTAAAGTTTGATGTGTAATGGCTAGAAACAATCTTAATACGTATCTACTAACAAATTCCAGCATTCTCAATGAGGTGCTACAATTATACATATATTTTAATATTTTAATTTAAGTAAAGTTACTAAGGCAATGCACTGCGTAGTAATGCAAAATCACGTGTTTTTGGTTTGAAAATTTGGTCGCCTAAAAATGTTTCTGATGCTTTAATTAAATACTGCGAGTAGAATACATCTCGACCTTTGAAATAATCGAGTTTTTTTTTAGATAAATCTTTTTACAAGCCCAGAAAAAAATAATGTATAAAGCCTATGAAAACTGCTTTAAAGTTCAAAATCTCCTACTTACGAATCCATTTTCGGTTATGGTTTTATTGTATAATGTGGCAAATTAAGTTATTTATAAAATTATCGAAAAAAATTTAAATATTTGTGCCTGAACATCTACAAAACAAAATAAAAGGCACTTTTTGGCCATGTTTTTTTCTTGCATAAATCAAAAAAGTTGGATGGTGTTAAGCGGGAATTTAAGCCTTATCGACATCTACGTAAGGTGTGTTATTGATAGGGGCTCGATCTCAATATTACATGACGTATTGCATCGCCTTAAGCCTTTTTAGGTAATTGTAGCAATAGTTAATTTGATTTAATTTACTATGTTGTGTATGAAAAATGTTATATTAATTAATAAAGTATTATTTTTTTATTAATAGCTGAAATATCTTAATAAATACTTAAGATTACATATGGACCAAGTTGCGACTAAAATCTATTTCAGATTCGAGAAATTACCTGACCATTGATAGTAGAGACTCGATGCATATTTATAGTATTTAATTATTCAAAGTAAGCCAAAGGCATATTGAAATCAAAATCAAAGATAGGTTATCTTGATATAATTTAGTTACAACAATCGTGATGCGTTGCATAGAAATCATAGTGGTAGATACTTTCAGTACCGCCCTGGTGATGAATATAAATATTGCTATGTTTGAAATGGTATTATCTGTGTATAGTGATCAGATATAAAGATTCAGTTTCTTCCCAAGCTTAATCTCAGCTTTCCGATCTCCTTCACTTCACCATAACTTTCAACCTGAAAATACATCCCAAAAATGGAAAAATAATTCCTGTAATTATCAATTAAAAATAATCAACACTTAGTTTTAACCACTTTTATGGTTTAAATAAAATCGACATATTTCGTATCACTTACGTTCGCTTCTTCAGAGTTTACTAAACTACGAGTACGTACGGGTTGAAAGAAGAATAAATGCAGGAAACCCTATTAAAACAGGACTGAAAGCGATGAGCGCTAACGAAAAAAAAAATGTCTAAAGCTAAGCTAGCAGTCCACAAATGGAGTGCCCTACCCTGATGTATGGCAGGGAAGCATGGACCTGGTAGAGGAAGGATGAAAGGATACTGAATTCTGTGGAAATGAGATCCCTGACGCTAACATGTGTAAAACTATTGTAGAGGTAAGAACTGGCAAATAACTTCAAATGATAATTTTTATATTTTTAATAATGGAAACATATTTTTATGGATCGCCACCCGAAAACGGAGCTCTCGGCAGTTCTAGCCGACGGCAGCCATTCCTGTTTCTCACGTCCGCCTTGGCAGTTGACAGTTCTTAGCTCTTCATAAAACCCTTCTGAAAAATTCTTTTTGTAACTAATAGTGTACCGTACTTTCAATAAATATTAACGTAATTATCCAACTACATCTTTACATTATCACAACCCTTTACACTACACACATTTAATGGACAGCGCTATAAAAGGTAAGACAATAGTGCCCCATACTATGTATGATCGTGTGAGAATAGTGGAGATTCGCAAACAATTTAAGACTGATATAAGCGTAATGAATAAGATTAAGAAAGAAACGCTTGGGCAGTTGTGAAAGATGTGTAATGAGAGTATATATGACGCGATTGTAATTGGTAGCAGTAGTCGGCGACGCCCGAGGAAGACATGGCACGATTAAGTGAACCAAATACTTGTGTCGGGCCATGTCAAGAGTCAAAATAAAAGAACAGCATTTATGAGACGATATATAAACGTAAATGAAGCAAGGAGTGTGTGCTAAGACCGAGTTGTTTGGCGAGCCGTCCTCTCTCCCTACACCTACGGAGAAACGGCGTGATGATTAGTTGTGTGGAGTCAAGAACTGGCAAATAACTTCAAATAATATTTTTATATGGAAACACAGTTTTAGGGATCGCCACCCGAAAACAGAGCTCTCGCCAGTTTTGGTCAACGGCGGCCATTCCTGTTTCTCACGTCCGATTTGGCAGTTGACAGTTCTTGGTTCCTAAAAAATCCTTCTGATAAAAACTCGTGTTGTAGTGCACAGTACTTTTGATAAATATTAATTATCCAACTACATATTTTACTTTATCACAATCCACTCAACACACATTAAATGGTCGGCGCTGTAAAGGAAAGTTATAGCCCCCATAGTTGGTTAGTTAGACTTAAAGATCTAGTGGGAGAAGATGAGGGGGGAATTGCTTACCAAAGATATAGGTTTTGTTTATACAGTTAAAGTTTGTTTGTTTTTGAATCTTTATTTAGATGTACGCAAATTTTTTCATACATCTAAAAATACAAAAAAATAACAATTACATTTTAAGAGAAAAAGATAAATACACAAAATTATATTATATAAGATATCTAGGTGACTAAAATAATATTGGTGAGTATGTTCAACAATCAAAAATTATTTTTTACATATAAAGCACATGTCCTACGAAAAGTGCTAAAGGCTTGGGGCTAACACTTAGTTGGGGCTTGTGGGTAACACTTAGTGTTGATTATTTTTAATTAAAATGGTGCAGCAAAATAAGTTTGCTATGTTTGAAGATGTAAGTATTGGCTAAGGTGATTTGGCTATTACTTATCTATTAGATTGTCTTCACAGGATAAATTGTTTGCAATAAGATACAAAGTATAATATATGATTGAATCCTGAAGAGGAGAATATTGTACTTGAAAAAATGTTCAAAATGTACTAGTACCTCAATCAACAATTACTGCTTATTATATTTTTTTCACCTGTATTTTTTTATAGGAAAGGCTTTATTCGTGGTCAAAAATAAAGTTGGCTGTTTACAGGTGAAAAAAATATAATAAGCAATAATTTTTGATTGAAAAAATGTGGTGATATCGATGTGTTTGGTTATATGTTATAAAATATTATTTTGCCACAGATATTTTAAATTATTTGTCTTTCCTTTATTGAAAGAACACTAATAATATATTAAATCGATAAATAACTTCCACTGCCTGCAGAAAATTTCTTTTGTAGAGAAAATATATAAGGGTTTCCCCTTTGAAAAAGGTTGTCCCTACAGGTTAATTTGAATTCAAGCAAACAAATATATCGTGATCCTAAATAAATATTTGCGCTATCATGCATCAACGCCTCTGACTCATTGTTTGGCTTTCACAAGAGAAATAAAAATTGTAACATTACGTCGAAAAAATGTATATCTATTGTTACACGTAAAAGGTAGGTAAATAAAATACAATTTTTTTCACATGAAGCAGATGGCTTATGATGTGACATAATAATTAAAAATAAAACAAAAAACACTAAATTTTATTTTCCATAATTATTGTCAATCAATTTACGCTATTACCGTAGCTTATACAGGTTAATAATAGGATTATGATGCCCTGAAGAAGCTACGATAGTAGCGAAACCTGGGTATTTAACACGGTATATCGATAAAATCTTATATCATTACGATATTGACAATATCCGTCATCTATGGTGAGTTAACGATATTTGCGAACACGGTTAGAATATGATTCCAACAGTCAGTACACGAAAGCCGTCGCTTTTAGCGCGGCCTCCCCGGTGTCAGATAAGCTCTCAATATGCACAATTTTTTTGGATAATGTAGTTCGTTATGCAAAATAACTGGCTTATGAATGAATGGAAGTGAACTAACTAAGCTCTTAAAGTTGAAAGAATGCGTCTACAGTCTACACGATCCATAGACTTAATTAATTTATCTGAGACTCGATCAATTGAATCCATCTTGGAGAAACCGAAGCTGCTAGTTATGACTAAAGCCCTCATGAACTAAGTACACGTGGCCTTCCAACGCATTTAAAAGTTATTATTTCAATTAGACATTGTCAATTTATTAGTATTTTAAACTTTTTCGGAGCTGTGCGGCCGCGGTTGTTAAAAATGACGATTTATAGACAGATTCGCTTTATAGAGAAATGTTTCCAGAGTAAAACGATTTCTTATTTATTGCATTATCCATATCGGTTTGGCTATTAAAAACGTGACCGTGCTCGAGAAATCGGCTTACAATCATCGGCAGTTACGCCTATCGATCCGATATTGTAAACTTATCGATTTCACTGCGCGCAGTAAACCCCCGGTGATATCGATTATATATATTATCGATTTATTTTATTTTAATAAGTTCTATAGGTAATAATGAATAAAAAACTGAATATGGGCCAAATATTATATGCTTTATCTAATACCCATAATATTAAGTGTGGACCACATTGCAAATTAACCATTTAGGACACAAACCACATATTGTTCAATGCTCATTCACTGTCTATTCTTTAAAATAATAGTTCATAAATCTATAGTCGATATTGAAGTGGCAATAAAAAAAAACAAACATATGTACTATCTAATTTTATATTACGTATAAACCACTTTCCTAATAAACCATTTAGAAAGTGTACTGTTTAATGCCTAGGCAGTCAAAGTTAAGGCGATGCCATACGTAGTAATGCAAAAATCATGTGTTTTTGGTTTGAAAATTTGGTCGCCTAGAAATGTTTCAGATGCTTTAATTAAATACTGCGAGTAGAATTCTTGGCCTTTGAAATAATCTAGTATTCTTTAGATAAGTCTTTTTATAAGCCCAGAAAAAAATAATGTAAAGGCCTATGAAAACTGCTTTAAAGTTCAAAATCTCCTACTTGCGAACCCATTTTCAGTTATGATTTTATTGTATAATCTGGCAAATTAAGTTATTTATAAAATGATCGAAAAAAAATTGAATATTTATGCCTGAACATCCACAAAATAAAATACAAGGCACTTTTTGGCCATGTTTTTTTCTTGCATAAATCAAAACAGGTGGATGGTGTTAAGCGGGAATTTAAACCTTATCGCCATCTACGTAAGGGTTGTTATTGATAGCGGCTCAATTTAAAATATTACACGACATAGTGCATCGCCTTAACTGATTTTTCTCCAGAACATAATTTCTGTATTCGCCAGTCGATTTAGTAGAAGAAACAAACATTGTTGTCGACACTCCTAATCTAAAATTACCAGCCACACAATTTTATATGTAAACCACTTTCCGTATACACCATTTAGGATTAGGACGTGTACTGTACAATACACAATCAGTCAAAAGTTACACCAGAGTTCTAAGTAAAGAATTAAAAGTTCTATAGTAGATTCTCGATAAAATTGTCTTAATACAGGCACCTGTCTCTTCTAATTTATTAGAAGCCACACAATATTAACCATTTAGGATTAAGGGGCATTTCACTATCTCTGATTATGTTCTGACTAAGCACTAATCCGCGGATTAGTCATTTTTTCGTTTTCACTATATCTGAATAACGCTAACGCTCGGGTTAAAGTTCGATTTGACTTATCAGTGCTCGAACCTCACGTTAGGCGCTATTCCTCGAATCAAAGATGGCGTCAAAACATTCCGAGTTTGACAGCGGAGAAGTGAGTCGAATTTTGTTGCGAATTATTATGGATACCGAGGTTTTTGATTTACAGAAGCAGGTGAAAGGGCGGCGATGCAAAGGCCGCGAGTTTTAAGAGCTCGAATGAATTTGAATGCTTGTATGATCCAACCTGAATTATTTGATTGTGTTCAAAATAAGAAACAATGTATTAATTCGACACGAATCTACCTAAAATGACCTGATAATCAACATAACATAACCAAAAAAATGCACACTTTGCGGTGTGGCGGGAAACTTGTCAATTGGCGTTAACGTTAGCATTCCATAGACATTGCGGCAAAACATGACAGCCGTTGTAGTAGATTGGGTAACTGCAAACATTTTGCGATGCTGCCAGACTATTTCGAGTGTTATCTATCCGGAGGCTCGGCAACAATGGTGAAACGGTCGCCGTTGAATAACGAAGTTATTCTGATCTTTAAAGCCAGCCAACGGCTAGCTAGTCAGATATTTAGCCCGACATAGTGAAATACCCCCTAAGTCGTGTAGGTGTTGTATAATACCTATTCAGTAAGTTTCTACAGATATAAGCATTACACAGGGTTTTCCAATAAGAGGTATTATGTTGTTTATGTGGCACGTAGCGCCGTCTTGTTGAAAATAAACGTTGTCTAGATCAATATCATCCAATTCCGGCCATAAAAAATCATTAATCATCTCTCGATAGCGCAATCCATTCACCGTAACTGTTGCTCTAGCCTCATTTAAAAAAAGTAAGGTCCAATGACTCCGCCGGACCATAAACCGCACCAAACAGTCACACGTTGAGGATAGAGAGGCTGTTCAACAATAACTCTTGGGTTTTTCGAGCTCCAGATGCGACAGTTTTGCTTGTTGACGAAGCCACCGAGGTGGAAATGGGCCTCATCACTCAAGATGATTTGCATTTGATTCATTCAAGTGAATTTTAATAATTTCAATGCGTTGTTGAAGCGTGTATTGTTCCATTTTTATTAATGGCGTAGTTTCTAATGTCAAATGTTAAAAAATGACAGCTTCAAAAGTAACATCTACCGAAATAGCGGGCTGTTTAAAATAACACCTCTTATTGGAAAACCCTGTAGTTGTTATTGAAGAATAAATAAACATCTTCTACTTTATTATAAGCCACACAAAACTATTATCCCATTTTGGATTAGGGCGTGTAGGTATCGTATAATACATATTCATTAGTTTCTCGAGATATAAGGTCTATATTTGAGATTAAATAATATAAATACCTTTTTTTATATATAGGTATACATAGCATCTTATTTATTACAAGCCACACAATATTATGTATAAACCACTTTCCCAATAAACCATTTAGGGCGTGCACCATATTACGTATAACGCCCATTCTGCAGTTAAAAGTTATAATGCTGACTATTATTGCTGGCCGAGTTTACCAAACTGCCTATTCTCCAGACTGGGAAACTCCAGTTTTAGATTCGGTTCTGCCTCCATTATTAATTGGCAGAACGGCACCGATCGGTTTTCAAAATTTAAGCCGATTCACAAATTTAGACGAATTTTCCACCGGAAGCGGTTACGGTAGATTCAAAGAAATATTTAGCTTTAATGGAGTAAGTAAATTTGTACGTTTTGAATTTTGATGGAATTTTATTCATTACAGGGGGTTTATTTTTTTAAATACCTAGCTATTTTGATTGGCATTTTAAAACCACAATTCGTTGAATAATAATAAGGGATTACTATTTAAACGGTTACGGTCTTACTATTAAGGTTAGGTAAAAGGTTTTTTCTCAGATGTGTAAAATTTAAAACATGTTTATTAGTAAGGCGGTGAGTGGTTAAATACATAATTTTTGATAGTATCCAGAATTTAGATAGTACCTACATATTATGTACACTTTCACAGGTAGCAATCACTTTGCGGCTACACATAATTATAATTTGATAAATGTTTTTATGAAACCTTGAGGAAAGTTCAAGTTGGACAGAAACCGGTTGGTTTATATATTTATAAAGTGATTATATTATATATTGTGGTTACAACAAATCTTTGAATTCAATAAGTAATTTGTTCATGCTTTTGCGTAAATGTTTTATTTTTTTATTGTAATATACAGAATATGAGTAATATTGTACATTATATTTTACAAAATATTATAAGGTCATTGTTGTTTATGCCCTTTTCAGAAAAGAGGAACTCTTGTGCCTGATAAGAGAGCCACGATTCTTACATTGGTTATTTATAATAATATTTTTTGCATAAAATATAATTTTTTCTTTGAAAGTTCTTTTTTGAAAAATATAATTAATTTTATTTATTTGTTTTGATTGGTTGATAGTACAGCGCAATTCAGAAAGGAGATGATTATAATTTTTTTTATATATTGATAAATATGATGGTTTTGCATTTGGGTTGTTTTAAAATAAGGTGTAATAAATTAATTGCCTTTTCTCATTACTTTATAGAATTTTTGATATTCTATGAAATTATTTTATTTTATTATTATTTATTAACCAATAAATTAACATACATTTTTTTTGGTATAATCCATCTCACTAGGCTGAGCATGTTCCGAGGTGGCGGGAGTTTAATCTAATTTTAGATCAAACTAGATAGTGCGAATTTACATAGAATCAAAGATATATAGAAAATATCAATTAAAAAAGATAAATAATTAGATAGATAAGAATTTTAAAAAGAAAAACATAAGACATAATGAAAATACAGATAAATGAATGAGAACAAAAGAGAAAAATTCAGGCGTGGAGTGTGCTATAATTTATGGTATTGTAGATGTTATCTGTCCGCAATATATTGACTATCCATTTGTGGATTTTGTGTCTTATATTTACACTTGTTGCCAGGTCTTTAATATCTTTTCCCATTAAATTGAAAATTTTTGGGGCCAGATTATGAAAATGTCTTTGTCCATAGGTGGTATTTATCTTCGGGGTCATGTGTTGATGTATGTTTCTTGTTTCGTAATTGTGTTGTACAGTATGATGGTTAAATTTGTCTTTTTGGTAATAAAGAGTTATAATTTTTGTGTATAGTTGTTGTATGTTCAGTACGGTGAAGTCCTTAAATAACTGTATTGTCGAGAATCTGTAAAGTTTTTTTGTGATAACTTTAATTAAGGCTTTTTGCGCTTTGACTATTTCTTTACACATTTTTGTTAAATATGCCATCAAATTTTGTATTGTATTATATTTAATGTAAGAGTATGTTAGAGACTATGTAAGAATGTTGCGGAAACAAGGAGTGTGTATTAAGACGGTCAATTCTTCTGCCTAGCTCATCTGATAATTAGTTACTGTGTGAAAAGAAAAAGTACGAAACGCAGTTTCTTGTTTAATTTTCAAAACAAGCGAGAGTGGTAGATTCTCCCGGATGAAAGGCCACCAAAGAATCGATATGTTGCTTGAAATGGCTTAAGCCGTATTTGGTAACTGTAACGTATTGATGTTTTACAGGATAGAATACTGGGCCCTTCATCTCCAGTATTTTAACGAGGATAGGGATCTGGTAATATATCTATTAATAGTCGTAGATACTTATATACGGAGGTTGTTTAATTCGGAATATAATAAACTGACAATACAAGTAACAAGTTGCCTAAAGGCCGTCTAGCGAAAGAATGGCTCCTCGTCACCCGGCAATGTAATACGAGGCTGTTGGTAGCGTTCGGTTATGTTCGGTAGAACTCGAAGCTGCCCGAACGCAAACACCAAACACTACAGTAACCAGATCCGAAAATTTATTTTCATTATTTTCAGCCTCACAACATACCCGGAGTGGGGATGCTATGGTCCCACTGGCTCTGGATAGTTGGGAGCAGTTGTGTAGTATTCACACAATAAATATTAAAAAAACATGAGAAAATTTTTATGAACATTTCGTATAAAATTATTACTTCAAATAATGTCAGAAACCAGTCCAGTGTGTACCTTAATATTCAGTATGTAACATATATTATTTAGGTATATAAAAAATATATTATATATGAGATTCCACTTCGATAGTTCTAAAAACTTATATGCTTTTAATCAGTTCAAGGCGGGATATGTAACATTTCCAGCTGCTAACTATTTCGCTCGCTATTATCGGACAGCATATAACAGTTTCTGCCAACCTTGCTAAAGTCGTTTGAAATTTTCTATTCAAAAATACAAAGAGATGACGAATTTAAACGAAACACAAACATAAAACTTGTTTAACAACTAAAATAGGGTTTGCTCAGTACGAATAGCTCTCATTTCATATTCATAAATAAACAATTCTGTGCTTTTATGCTGGTCGGATGATAAAAACTTGATTAAAAGCTGAAAAGGGCCGAAAGACTGTACAAGAATAGTTAAAACGTCAAAAATTCAAAATGGTGCTGATTATGGATTGGGTCGAGTTTGAGGTCCCAACGGCATATATTTTTCTTCTGAATTCGATGATAAAATAAAAACAAAGTTTGGAAATCAGAATTTCATTCAGACTAAGTCGTTTGGCGCAAACGTTCAAATTGTTGAACTTATCTGAGAGCCTGTAATGTTTATAATTTCTAGACATTTTTTGTTTTTAATGAGATTTTATTATTCACAATGTACATTTGTTACGTATAAATTTATACGTAACAAATGTACATTGTGAATAATAAAAACTCATTAAAAACAAAAAATGTCTAGAAATTGTTACATAGTGAATGCCAAACAAATACAAAAAATTTATAATTTCTATTTATTGTTATGTTAAAAGATGTATAGCACAAATGGAAATCTTAAATAACTCCGGAAAAATCCTAGTTTAAATACTACCCTACAAATGCTAGAACTCCATTTGCGTTTTTGTGTGAAACGTAATTTTTACTCAGACTGCATCAATTCGCCGTTCAATTAAATCAAAAACTTAAATAAACATAAAAAATATTATTTAAAAAAATATATATTTCTAGGATTTATATATTATTTTTTATATTTTGTATTAATGATATTATTGAATATAAAAAAAACAACAAATTACAACGGAGTTCTTCAAATTAAACTTGTTAACAAATAAATAAAAATTTATTGCTAAATGTTTTTTGATTGTACACAAGCTAAATTACAATATTTTTAAAACAAACAGCGTGGCCTTAACATAAACATATATTATATAAATACCATGTTGCGGAATTCGTACTCAAAATTTAACTTCGGCAAGAAATCCTGTATAAAGAAATAAGGTTAATTACCCTCAATCATTTTAATCAATCATGTTTATAAAACAGTGGCAAACTTTTCGCAAAGTTAAAACTTCTCCACGCTTTACACGATACCTTCACACCCTTCCGGAAGATGTAGGAAAATCGATTCATTATATATAATTAATCATAAACAACCCTTAACCGCCTCCCCCAAACCCCTACGTGACCTGCCATATGGGGTTAACTTGAAATACCGCCCCGTGCCAGACTTATACCAGATGAATGACATCATAGATTGAGTATAGACATGGATGATGAACATTATTTTGATAAAAAGACACCTTCCCGTGTCTAAAATTTGGACAAAAGGGATTGATGTTACTGGAGGAGAACATGGCACACATGTTTCAGAGTATTAACAGAAACAGAAAGTAAGTCACTGAATATTTTATTTTTGGAATAACTTAGTGAGTAAAAGTTCAAATTGTAATATTTAATTATTGAAGACAATATTAAAGATTCCTAAACAAAAATTTGAAACAGAATAAACAAATAGATGTTGCACATTAAAATTAAAATAGGATATATTTATCCAAGACACTGTCTAGATTGAATTTTCGAGATTGAAGTAACGTTGGTAGTTCTTATTCGAAGTATTATACACTTAAATATGACCGAAAGAGATAGGGTCCCATTAGCTCAGTTGGTAGAGCTGTACCTCGGCAAGGCAAGGGCCTTGGGTTCATGTGCTAGATGTGACCGTATCTTTTTCTGATTTTTCTGTATCAAATTTTCGTTTTGGAATGGTTAGTATTGTCTTCAATAATAAAATAAGTAACAGAAGCATGTCGTGACTTATACCTACCGTTTTGCAAAAACCAATAGTAGACTTTGATAAACTTTTTAAATATGTACGTTTTTGTACAGATATATTCGGAGAATAATATATATAGAAGAACGATCTGTTAATAATAATAAATTATACAAGTAATAAAATAATGAGACATTGAAAGGTATCTTAGAAAAGTATACGGTAATAGTATAATAACAGATAATAAATACATTTTTTTAAGAATATTGTTATACCCATAAATATTTATTTTATTAATACATGATTTAGAGGGTACATATGGTTTTTGTGATATTTCACCCTCCACGCTAGGGATGATCCTGTGTTATGGCGGGTGAATTTTACAGTTTGTACAGAATCTATACATTACTATAATATGAAAAAGAAAAATGATGTAAAGCTAGTTTGGGTTGCAAGAAGAGAATGGAGAAGTTAGAGAATTATAAGATTAAAAAATTGAGAAATTATTAGTAAACAGATCACACTAATTAATTATGTACATACTATACCGCTAAGTTAGGGAATAAGGATATATTATTGTTTGTCTGAAAGGTGATTAAATTGATAGTGTAGAATAAATGGGTATTGTAGTTGTAATGTATTCCGTGTGTAAGGATCCATTTTGTAATTTTTTTTTTAAAGGAATGGGGTTAACTCACGGTTTTTAGGTTTTCAGGGATAAGGTTAAAGATTTTAGGAGTTAGGAAGAAAAATTGTCATTGAGCTGACGTGGTATGTAGTGAAGGTACTTTGTAGTGACCGTTGGTTATTGTTCTGGTGGTGTAGTTGTGTTGTAAAAGAGTTTTGTTTTTATATTTCAACAGGAAATGTATTAGCGAAAATTTTAGGTGGAGCTGTCGTATGTTTAAGACCTTATTCCATGAGGAGTCGAGTGTATATCAGGCGTCTTAACCACTCGACCATTGGCACCTATTTATTAAACGTCATATTTGTCTTATCATATTTCAAATTCAGAATTGACTGTATCATCACGCAACTAAATTTTCTCATATTTTTGGATGCTACTTTTTTTTTAAACGCTCGTACCGGTAATACAAGAGATCCTGGATTCGATTCCTAGTTATAATAATAATAATAATAATAATAATTTTTTATTAATTTCTTACACAATTACAAATTAGGATTTAATACATATAAGAAATTAGGTTATATAAATTTTACAAAAGATGGTTTTAAGTATTTATACATAGAAAAAGAAATTTCAAGAAATGTGGAATTTCCAAAAAAAATTCAGGCAGTGGTGAAAGATCTCGTCAATGTGGAGAGACTCTTTCAAGAATCAGAAGAATTTCCCTTCTGAATCTCTCCTCACTGACGCCAAATATATCAATCTCGGAGGAGATTTGGTTCAGGAGCAATATACTCCTCCCTACCGGGGGAACCATTGGCAGGTTAGTTCTGCAGGCAGGAAGATAGAATAATCTATGATGACGTTGTCTAAGATAGTCATCTGGAACATAGAGACTCACGCGCTCCAAAATGGCTGAGTTCTCAATATAGCCTCGCAGCAGTCTGAATAAGTGGGTAGCGGCATACCCCTCCCTTCTGAGCTGCAGGGAGTGAAGTCCCAGCATGCGCAGAAGAAAGTTCGTCGGGTAGAGCCATGGATAGTGGCCGTACTCCCTCATGTAAAGAAATCTTAGAAACTTTTTTTGAACCCTCTCCAACATGAGGGAGCACCCCGCCTCATGAGGATTCCAGATAAGCGAACCACTCTCCAGCCTACTGCGGACCAGGGAGAAGTATAAAATCTTCAGAGCACGGGTATCCCGAAATACTCTGACGGTTCGGAGAACAAACCCTAACATTTTTAAGGCCGACTGGCACACCCCTTCGATATGAGGACGAAATGTCAACTTATTCTCATACATAATCCTAAGATCCTTTATGTTTGAAACTCGTTTGAGATTATGACCGAGCATAGTGTACCTGTGGTATGTGAGACTAAATGCTCTGGTGAAAGTCAGAACTACGCATTTCATGACATTGAAATGAAGCTTGTTTCGTTGACTCCATTCTGAAATGTTATCAACATCAGCTTGAAGGTGCAGGTAGTCCTCAATATTTCTTATTAGAAGAAATAATTTTAGATCGTCAGCGAACAGCAGAAAGCGAGAAAAACGAATGACTTCAGCAATGTCATTAATGAAAATGGAAAAAAGAAGAGGCCCTAGGATCGATCCTTGGGGAACCCCAGAAAAAACAAGAAATTCGGCAGATTGGAAGATTCCGTGAGTGACAAATTGTTTTCTGTTCTTGAGGTAACTTTTAAAAAACTCTAACATCCGAAGTGAAAAACCCATCTGGGCAAGTTTTATGAGTAAGATATCGTGATTCACGGTGTCAAAAGCTTTGGAGAAGTCGTTGTACGAACAGTCTACTTGGTAACCTCTGTCTAGGGACCTAGCAACATAGTCGGTGAAAACCATCAGGTTGGTTTCAGTGGATCTTCCTTTCCGGAAACCATGCTGTTCTGGGATAATGTATGCGTCTATCTGAGGCATAATGAATTTATGAATTAATTTTTCAAATACTTTAGCAGGAGCTGATAGTATAGCAACTGGTCTATAGTTTTCGATTAAGTTTTTCGAACCATTCTTAAAAATAGGACATATTTTTGAAGTTTTCCATACTTCGGGAAAAGTTGAAGTATTTATAGCTAAGTTAAAGATAAGACATAGTGGTGTTTTTAGGAACTCGGCACACCCTTTAATAAAAAATACGGGAACGAAGTCTGGTCCGATAGAGTGCGAGTTCTTCATGAGTCTTATGGCACTCATAACGTCAGATTCAGTAAGTATACCTAAATCGACGTTTGAAGCTCCTTTGGTATTAAATGTGGCCGTATTATTAATATCTAGAAGTGGAGGGTCTTTATTGTAGACCGATTGAAAATGATCAGCAAATGCGTTTGCCACACCCAAGCCACGAAATTCCTGATTACCTTTCATCATGGTGTCTTCGAGACCACCATCCTTCCGAAGAGATTTTATATAGTGCCAAAACATCTTGGGATCATGCATGATGTTTTCCTCAATTTCAGACACGTAGGCTCGATAGGCCACTCGAATCTCGCGCCTAACTAACGCTCGGTAAAAACTAAACAGATCGTATTCACTCTGAAGGCGTCCAGCTTTCCAGCGCTTATGATGGGCGTGTTTGATCTCTATATTCGAGATGACTTCTCTCGAGAACCACTTCGGATACTTGCGACCACCACCGCCTGCACGTTTTTTGGGAAAACAAGAATCAAATACGTCATAAATACATCTGTAAAAATATTGCGCCGCCTCATCTACTGTACAGAAAGTGCTGAGGTTTTGCCAGTCCATCCGGCTCATTGATTCATACAAGTTGATGAAATTACCCTTGTTGAAATTCCATCCCCTTGAGAGTTGTGACCGTTATCATTTTATTTTTCTGTGTCATGTTCTGTTTCATGTTTCGTTTATATTTATTTATTAGTATTATCTTCTTCTTCAATGATATATTGAAGTGTTGGGTAAAACTTTTAAAAAAAGTTAAAGAAAAAAAATAGTTTTAATAATAACTTCAGTAAACTTTTTTATTTGTTTTATTGTGTTCCACGCGTGCTTTAGTTTGAACAAACACACACATACAATAAACATTATTGGAGGTTTTGGAAAATTATATGTAACTTTAAAATGTATTTAAAAAGACACATACTTTTTCATTTGTAGACTTGATCTGATCTGTTGATCTGTTAATATGGTTTGTGCATTATTCTTACAATTTATTTTTTAGATGTTTTTTTCTCGAGTCAAAGAAGTACAAAAAGTAGCTTCTAAATAAATAGTTAATTACAGCGCTAATTAATTTGACGTTTCAGATTCAGCATGATTCGTGTTTGAATAAGCTAATTTAAGTGTTTTTAAAATGACTCTCAGTAATTTGATATGAAAGATAAAACCATTCTCCATCTATTTCATGAAAATAATTTAAACCGGAAAATCTAATTAAAATTTTACATTTTAACAGAAGGCGAAACAATTAATTTCCAAATTCTTCAAATGTTTGAATTTTTTTATTGTGTGCAAAAATTGTTTCTATGCCGTAGTAAAACATTTACAGCCTTACTCTAAAACGTGGTGAAAATATTGTTTTATAAATATATACAAAGAAATATAATGATGTACGGACTAAGATTATAGATTTAAGCAATTTTTGGTTCAGAACAGTAATAGGTCGGTTAAAAAAATCAGGTAAAAATATCCCTATTATTTGATTGGAATAGCTTTGTTTGCTAAAGGTTTCATGAAGTACGAGTTGGTTGAAATGATCAAGTTAACTACTCATTTACAGCTTGCATACAGTCAGACAGTGAAAATTGCGTCGGATTTTATTAACAAAATTATTTCTGATGCAATTATGATTTTACTATTCAGCCGAGAGATGGCGCCAGACACCTTGCATTGTTTAAGTTGATTATTTTCAGCGCGGGCGCCACCTACACTCCCCCCCACACACATACATGTGATGTACTTACTTGTACAAACCCAGGGGCGGCTCGCAATGGGTATAACGAAGGATGAACCTCGCTAGTTTTTAAAAAGAAAATAAAAATTTGTTCGTGATTTTTACTGTACCCAGGTTGAGTTTATTTCAAAAGTTTGATCGTTATCTTTCAAGTTCTGGGTGTGCTAACTGGGTGTGTTCTGGGTGTTCTGAGGGTGTTAACTTAAAGGAGTACCAATATTTTCAGCAACAATTGTTTTTATTTCTCTAGAAAAAACCGTAACCATTCTGCGACCGTAGCGTTTATATCCAATAACAAAATGTATGAATTGAAAAAAAAATAACAAAATCAGCCTAACATTGAAACCTTACATAAAAAAAGCCCAACTTTGAATGATTATAAACATTTAGTTTAATACTGGAGTTTCAGAATAATTGGCTTTCGGAAGCCTGAAATCTGTGCTATTTCTTTGGGCAAATGGACAGTAAGGACTGTTTAGTATTGAAACAGTTTTGGATAATATCTACCATTTTTCCCATCATATACCTACAATCAGTTTCCTTCCTTAAAAACAGCCTTACCCACACTTGAAAAGAAGAAGATGATTTGTTGCATTGCAAATTGTCGCAAGTACAGCATTCGAATTCGTGTCGTGTAGCAAGAAGGTGCAATCGTAGTGTCCTCGTCGTATTATTCACATGCTTTGTGCTCGGTTTGCAAATATCAAAATAATATTAAAGATTATCTCGTTGTGGAGGAAATTTCACCCTGTGAACAGTGCAAGTTTATCGAGAGCCCTACTACCCGGATTCATGGGAATTCAAGGTAGGCTTTTCCTTCATTCCATTTTTCCCGTGATTTTTCAAAACCAATTGAATGAGCTTTACATTGTCGTTTTATTGTGGATTTGATTTACATTTAGTTGAGGGGACCCAACGCCCTCCCGCCCTATTATAAGTAACAAAAGTTTACTCCTTCAAGGCGCACTACAAGGACTCTATTTTTTTTTAACTAAACGTCGCTACATTTATGTTATAACAAATCTAGATCCTCAAGTGTCATTGAAGAGCAGAAATTACTAAAATGTCTATGCGGATGATGGATTAGTATTTATACACATGTAATAAATACTAATCCATCATCTATCTAACAATAAACGTATAAACAGTATGGAAACATGTAATCGAGGGTAACAAATAAATATAAAAAATATTCTAAAATAATTAAAAAAAGTTTAATAATTGGAGAAAAATATAAGCGACTGTCAAAATTTTGAAACAGGAAAATCAGAAAAAAATTCGGTCGCATCTAACAATTGAACCCAGGACCTCAGCCATGTCTGGGCTTTGCTTTACCACTGAGCTAATTCGACCCCATTATCATATTAACTGTATCATATTTCGATTAAATACTACCAACGTAATACTCATTTTCTCAACGCATCTTTATATTGGCTGCTATGTTTTTATGTATTATTGCAAGATTCTTCCGGAACTAAATACAATCTAGATAGTGGCTTTGATAAATAATTTTAATGTGTTATCAGTTTGACTATTGAATTCTGAAGATATCTAAGCTTAGGATGAATATTTTATTTATTTTTGAATAACCTCATGAGTCGAACCTTAAATTGTTTTACTCTAGTTATTCCAAAACTAAAAAAATATCTTTAACTATACCGCCATCGGTTAAAAAAGTCTGTAATTATATTTTAAGTAGATTGTGGCAAAACTTATCATCCAATTAGTAATTTTATTTAATATTATCCGGTCTAAAACAATATCTAATGCATTAATTGCACATTAAAATTCCTTCAGGTAAGTGACGTACACAAAGAAAACTGATCCTGATTTATTAAAAACCTGATTTATTAAACTCCTTTAACGAATTAATTGAAAGTGTGTTGGAACATAAACATTCTGATATATTCCCAATTCGTCATTAAATTTGCTATGTATTTGTACAAACAGGTCCCCAACTCTTCTTGGAAGAAGTTAATAAATAAGTGGTTCTTTTAGATTAATCAGGGATTTATTAATACTCCGCGTATTATAAAGGCGACTCGATAGTCGACCTAACTAGTAGCTGGCTAATTGGAATCTGAAACAGTGAGTTTCTCTGAGAGCCTTCCCACTGGCCCTGGCGACCACTGGCCACTAGCTCCATCCTGCGGACTTCCACGCAAGCTCTATGCACTGCCATCTGTGCGTGCATCTATGAAGCTCTTACTTCCCAACATTATGATAATAGTAGCTGCACGAATGTAATCTTAGTTTGTTAAGAAATAAAACAATGTATGAGAAATGCATTCTTAGTAGACAGATTTGATTGGAAATAAATCGTGCGAACGATCGAAATTTTAGTGTGACATGTAACCTTTTGGATCGGATTGGAAAGTTTTCAAATGGAAAACTAACAGGTTCATTTCTGCTGTCGGAAATTTCTGACTTTGGTATCTATTGTAGATAGTTGCCTTACTGTTCGTTTCGTACAACTTTTACTTCGTCTGTATGTTTATATTCTCTTTGTTGCTACATCATTGTGTAGTTCAGCAGTTTAAAAACAGTGAAATGTGAATAAGGCTGTACATCTTTTAATCGAAGGATTTAATTTGCAATAGTAACTTTATCGAGTGGCTAATTAACATTTAGTATCGCCCGAAAAATGACCATAATTCAGTATTAAAGCTTTAGCTGAGTCTTTTCTACAGGTATTTTAATAGAGCCTGCTCTAAGGAGCAAGCAGATCTCCGGTGATGAGCGATGAGCGGAAAACGGGTTCACAGTTGATGTTGGCTTCAGGAGAACAGGTCGTTTCTTCGACTCGTTTTTGTGTAAGTCGACTCGTGTGTAGAACGAGCTACTGGAATATGGTTTTCCTCCTTCGTATAATACGGGCATCTTCAGAACGATAATAAATTCATTAATATAGGCCCCACCGTTACCCACCTCATAACGCTGCCCAACCGGATAACGATTTAGTACCCCTGTCTGTAGACTTAGTACTCCTGCATGCAGGAGTGAAGAGAGAACAGACAGGAGCGCTCTTTTGGGAGCCAATATGTTTACAGAAAGCTTATAAAAAAATTAGATGATAATGGACAAATTACATTTGTTTTAGACAATACAGAATTATAATCCGTCCTATTTATTCATATTCCGTCCATTATTATGCATAATGTCCATGTGGACAGTATGAACACATTTTTATAGGGTAAATAATAAACACCAGAATTCTCATTATTAAAATCATTTTAACAGTAAGTGCTGAATTAATTAAGTCATAATAAGAATAATTATATTAATGAAAATAAATATCTTTGTATCCTGACGAAGGAACCTTTGATTCTGAAACACGCTGATTTAAAAAAAAAAATAGTGTATAATTTATTTCAAATTCAAATAGCTTACAATTTATTTAAATAGTGTTTAATTTATTTTAATTTCAAACAGTGTATAATTTATTTTAAATTTAAATAGTGGATAATTTATTTTAAATTCAAATGGTGTATAATTTAATTAAAATTAAAATTGTGTATTATTATTATTTTAGTTAAATAGTTGCTAATATTGTTTTCTACGTTGAAATATTACAATTTGTGGTTTTACTCATTAAGGTTATTAAAGCAAAATTGTGTGCATGAATAAAACCTTTGACTGTGTATACCCGACGTTGGTCCTTGTCGCCACTGCACAGGCACACACAGACACACACACTCGTGTAACTCGATCAACCAACAATGCATGAATAAAATATAACGGAGTATGCTTGTCACCCGCCTTGCTAAGTGGATAACCTGATTGCAAAGCCACTTTGTTGAAAGCAAATAAATGCGATGAATTTCATACAGATTGATTGAAATATAAACCCGCCGACTAAAATAATTATTGCTGATAAAAATTTAATTGACGTTAGATAATAATTATACTAGTTTATGGGGTGATTTTGTTATTTTGTAAAAAAGTTGGTAGGAATTTTATTGTAAATTATATATATATAATTATTGAGACTTGACAATTTGTAACAGTAAGATCAGAAAAAGATACGGACACGTCTAGAACATGGACCTAAAACCCTTGCCTTGCCGGGTCACCGCTCTACCAACTGAGAAATATTGTCTTAAATAATTAAATATTATAATTTGAGGTTATACTCAATAAGATATTTCAAAAAAATAAAATATGTATTCGTAATTTGGAAGGCGGGTATGGGTACCGCCGCCCCGGGAACCATTAATTGGATAACCAACACCTCTGCCATAGGTAACCCCAAGAGTTTCGATATGTTTGGTGACTTAGCAGGGTACCTGGTTCATGGGATTTGGAGAGTCTGGTTAAGAGAGACCTTTTATTCTCTCAAGCAGGACTCTCTCGACTCATCGAGAGGTATGAATTCAAACGTCCGTCACTTCTGGACACACTGACCATAGAGACGAACTCACCCCTCATACCTTTTTCCTTCCAAGATCTTCCTTTCGTAAAAAAAACCTTCCATATATTATCCCCAAATATGACACAGTCTCTTTTTCTACAATTTATACACGAGGCAGATTCTTTCCAAACGTGAGGTCTGGAAGAAAATAATTCCTCTCTGGTCTCTTTTTTTTCTTTTCTGTCAAATAGGGATTCTGTGTAAAGTGTGAAGGATCTTATTGATGAGAGGAAGGAGTGAACATGGGTTTTGAAGAGTGCGAAGGCTGTGAAACGATTTGACGTCCAAAGTGTTTGGACGTCAAATCGTTTCACAGCCGAGCTGTTGAATTCAGCGTCATAGAAGCGACCCGTTCTCATGAGACAAATAATGTAAGCCGTGTAAAATATTGGGAACCTGTTTGATGTGTTTCCCGAAAATGACTAATTATTTTAACCACTCAACGTCATTTATATCTTTTCAATTTTCTTTCAGCATTTTTCAGTGAAATATGTAATTGCGTTGCAATACGGTTATTTTCAGAATTATTTGATTTTACCTAATTTTTTAAAATTTGAATTACTTTCTTATTGAAATTTCCTCATTCTTAGTACTATTTATTAACTTTTATTTTCTTATTTTTTAGTCGCGTACTACGAAATGTATAAATTAAATGTATTGTTACATGTAGGTATAACCTATTGTTTTCCTAAGATCCCTCCGGTAGGTAGGCATAAATGTAATCATATTATACCTAACTACAAATTAAATATATATTTTTTAACGATAAACTAATGTTTATAAGACAAGCATTTTATGCATAGCACAAAGGATAACAAGGCTTAACAATTCCCGTCGGCTGTATTTATTTTTACTCGGGAAATATTTTTAATTTCTATGCATATTTCAGGTGAGTAATTAATGCTTATTAATAATTTGTTAAAAATTATCAGTTTTTTTTTTTAATAAAATTTTTATAAAAAAATCGAAAGACATTGTGTACTTTAAATCACGAACGAAAGCTGGCAGTAAAAAAAGAAGTTCTTAGTAAAGCGATATTTTGTTCTATAATGTTCCTCTTCCTGTAATATGAGGTTTTAAAAACAGTGCAAGCGCAGATGCCTTATTTTCAAATACATGACTGTGGAATATACAACACAGGTTTTTTTTATAATAGCAGCTGGGCCTTATTTCCACGCCAAAGAGTATTTATAGCAGTTTATTATTATCTGTGTGCTAAATTAAATAATATTGAGCTCCTTCGGCAGCCTAGGTTCGGTATTTTCAGTATTTCAGTAGGCTCTGTATTTTCCAGTACAGTTCTTGAATTTATTTTACCGTGTTTATTTTATCTTTTTTTTATTCGAGATGAATGTAGTTACGAAAAAATATTTCTGTATGAATTATTGCTTTTAATGCAATGCAGTGGTATTTCATCACTAATGGATATCACTCATTATTTCAGCATCGAAAATTTTGTCTGAATTGTGATGGATTCGATTCATCAATAATAACTGAAATTTGAAGAGAAATGAAAACAATTTGCTTATATTTAAAAACCATTCATTATTTTAAAACAGATGTATGTTCCATTTTTTCAATTAATTTAAGTACCATCAAATGACAATACAAGCTATACGAACTTACCAAGTACGTATATTATTTATTTATTATGTAAATTGATTTTATAAACAATATAAGCCCAGTGAGCCTTTTCAATTTGGGACTGTGATTTGATTGAACTCGGTAGTATTTAGATAAAATGAAAGTACAAATGTAATTTTTTTTTAAAAATCTCTTTAAACGAACACAAAACGGTGACAAAATTTTTAAAGAATTGCGATCCAAACGATAAGGAAAATATCTGCTTTCTAAATAAAAAATTCCATGTTTTAAAATCTAATATATTTTCGCAAAACTTATTCAGAGTCTATCAGGACGTACCACTAGATTTTTAAGCTTATTTGGAGCAAAACTGATATTATTTTGCAGTGCGATGATGTTTTTTCAAATAAAAAAATTCTATCACGCGTCGTCACTGGATACACCCTATCGGATCACGTGATACACGCTTCGTGACAAGTGTTGGGTGCTGCTGAAGTAAGACGGAGCGTTTATCTTGTGGTCCCTTAGAGTGAATCTAGTGACGGGGTGATAGATTTTTTGTTAATTAAAAAAAAAATGTCGCCGGAGCAAAATGACATATGAATTTTATACTCCAATTAGCTAAGGAATTACTGCTATAAATCTGCCACGTTCTGAAAACTGTTTATTGAAATTTTAAAAATGTACCCTTTTCAGTCGACTAACATGTTATCAGAAGTAGTAGAATTAAAATGTCCAGAAAAATAATTTACCGTTGTTTTTATTTTTATGTGAAGAGTCACAAGAGTCCCAACTGCACCTTACTATCTGGAGACAGTGAGACTATGGCATCCCCGATTGGGGTATGTTGTGAAGCTGAAGGTAGTTGGGAGGGGGAGGAGATGAGAAAGAGAAAGGTGGAGGAATACCTGGCGATTCACATCTGGTCACCAACTAGAGACATTTCAAGCAAAGTTACAATTCTGAATGATGGTCGTACAACAGGGCAATACTGAGAGTATCTTCCACTCTGGAACCTGCCACAATACAATATTCGTTATTTTAAGCGAACGAATTGCGCAATAACAGAAATCAGATAAAATTTACTTGCGCACGTCGGGATTTGAATCCGCGACCTCCGGATTTCTAGTCAAGAGTACCCCTAGACCACGGAGGCCGTAACACGTACGATGTAAGAATATTTCACATCACGCATGCACTGACAACCGATAGTAGTATATTAGCAGTAGGTACCTTTGTACTTGTGCATTGTTTTCAAACTTCCAAAATATTGGATGATTTATATAGAGCAGTTTTTGTGAAAAATCAACTCAAGGACTCTGTTTGTATATTTTAAAGTAATACTAACTAAGTCAAAAGTCAACTACTAACTAAGATAAAAGTAAAGTGTTTGAAATCTGAAAATCACCCTGTATATACAATTTACCACTAATTGGCTAATTGAACAAAAAATACCTCAAACTAACCTCAAGACGATATGTTCAATATCCAAAATAATCATTCATAATTTTCAAGCCATGTTCAACGTCCACCTTTAAAGTCATAATATGGGCATATTATAGCTTCAATCTTCGAAAAATGACCTTTAATAATTTCCTGTTACTCATATGTATTAAACGAAATGACCAAAATTGAGAATTTTTTAGAATTTGCCTGTAAAAACAAAAAAAACGTCTCCTGTAAAATTTGCTAAATGGTCTATTGAACATACAAGAACTAAGGCAGCGATGTGACAAGAAATCCTGGACTATACGTGTCTCAAAGAATAAATAATTTCAATGATTACGAATTAAAATCATATATATATATATATATACATACGTCGTATCAACAATTGCAGAACATAATTACATTATTGAACTTGATTTAGAGCAATTTCAACGCGGGAAAGTACCTGGCTAATCAGATCTGTATACTAAACAAGGTCAAAGCCATTCTTAATGGTGGTCTTACAGCAGGGAGATACTGAGAGTATCTTTCACTCTCGAACGTGCTACAAATATATTACATATTATTTTTATTAAGTAAACCGTGAAATTAGACAAAATTAATCAAATAAAATAAATTGCGAATGCCGGGATTTGAACCCACCACCTTCAGCAGAAGAGAGTTGTGAAGGTTGCGATGGTCGAGATGCGGGAGTCTTACCCCTCGACCACCGAGGCCGTCAAACAAGGCCTTAATAAATCATTTTAAACATTAAACAAATAAAAATAGAGTGAAAGTAAATAAAAACATCTAAATATGTCGCCTTCATTAGGCCTAACTACAGTTCGATGGATTATAACGCCGAAAGAGTTGTCACCATAATAAACTGAAATACTTGCATAAGTAAATAATTTTATTTATTTAATTGAAAGTGTATTACAAAATAATAACAACAATATTTAGAACACATTATTCCCAATGAATTCAGTAAAACTCATTTCCGAAAAGACAACATTAAATTATACAATTAACGGAAAACATTTTTACATAAGAATACGAATTTAAAGGGAGTTCAATCAAGAGTGTATACATAGATTTTGAAACAGACAACACAGTTAATTGAAAAATATACATTGAAAGACTTACAGAAGTTAGAGAGTTCCAAAGAAAGATTGCGTAACAGGTTAATAAATTTGATTTAGGTATTTTAAATTAAAACGTTTATCTTATACATATTGACCAAACAGGAAAGGAAAGTTTTGTGTCACTGCAGAGGCGCACCACTTAATCCGTACGGTGAGTGCAAGCTTCTCGTTACACATGTACCAATCTAATTCCGGCTCAGTGGGCGCCGGAAATTAAATTCATATCTCGTTCATCCCCCTGGTCTCCTTCGATGTAGCCACTAGCCACAGCCACTTTCACCACGATAGCCGCGGGGGTTGGAGCACTTGGAGGGGGTCGACGGGTGGGGGCGGGGGTGGGAAGGACGTATTCTGAATTTTAAATTCTACATTCTACAGGTTAGTGGTACGTATTGCTCTGTTGTGGGGATGAAAGCAAACAAAGTGTCAATTGATATTTTAAGTGAAGTTTGTTTGCAATCTGTGTATTCAAACATTTTTATTTATGCTTAAATAAATAAAAATCTTTTTTTGTATTCTTTTGAAAAATGTAATGTATAAAAGTTTTTTATTAAAATAAATACAAATTATAAATAGTACCTTGTTTAATTGTGAAGATTCGTTGTTTACAAATAAAAGTATTTGTTTAAAGGTTTTATAATATAGTGTGTGTGCGAATGGATTGATTTCGAGTAGATTAAAAGCATTCGTCATTTTTAAGACCCCGTAGTAAGCGGTCAAAGATGGTTAAAAATGGAGTAAATACATATGTTCACGTATAATATTAAAAATAGATAACAATTAAGCAAAAATTATGAAAATATTTACTAAAACACGACTCGTTTGAAATCTCTCGAAAAATGCTTTAGTTGCATTTAAATAAACACTTGTGAATTTTTTCATGCAGATAAAATATAAAATAACGGAACAAAACGTGTTTTTAAATTTTTGGAGCTTACTTACGGAATGAATTTCATATAGTTAACGTTTCGGCATAACAGATGTATAGAAATTATCTTCAAAAATAATTTTTTTTTGGAACTTAAAACATAAAGAGTTAAACAGAAACTTGATATAAATCGGTAAAAATTGGGAATGCGGGGACTTGAACATAATTTCAATTTTGAAAATACAGTTAATATAATTTTCTGTTCAAATATTATATTATAGGTACTTATTGCTCGTCTAAATTCTTCACACTATCAGTAAAAAATTTCAAAATGACACTTAAATTCAAAGCAGATTTTAGTTCATTGACTAGATTTTAAGCAAGAGCAACGTACAGAATATCGAAGTTGTACGTTTCAATAGGTACAAAAGTTTACAATAAATTAAAACATTTTTATATTTTGAACAAAATTACATATTTATGTATTTAAAATTTAATGAAGAGTTCTTACTTCTTGCTTCTAATGTGGAAAAGATTCACATGTACTTCGTAATATTCACAGTTTTCTTGGAATTGCAAATAATAAAAAAATCAGGATATTTTTATTAGTCCTATAGAATATTATAAATTTAAGAAAGTTTTAATATCCGAATTTAGAACTCTTTCTTTTTTAGGCCTGCTAAGGGTTCATTGCAAAAGAAAAAATTTCAGCATCTGACGATGTCAGTGGGGAGAAATGAAATATTGTCAGGTGTTTCGTAACTTTGGAATGTTTGCCTTTTTGAAACAAAAAAACATATGTTCTATGTACATAGAAAAATATTATTTATATGTATTAATGAGTCTTGGTTGATTGTATATTTTACACAATAAAACACCAAAATTTCAGTAAATCACGATATATGAAATGTAAGACTGCGAAATTTGATACTGGACCACAGCAGAATCAAACGTAGAAAGGAAGCGCTATTATCATTCTATTCAGCCTGAAAAGGTCTTTTGAAAGATTCCAGAAAACGCAATCAATCCGGGTAAAGGCAAACAAGTAGACAATCCCTAGCAGGTTTGAAGTATCATTGGATATATCGAAGTTTATTTATTTATTTATTTAATATCAACGGTATAAATATACCATAAACAATGATAACATGTCACAGTTAAAATCGTAGAAATATTTTTAAAAAAGAATTACAAATATATGTGGCATTTGAATGTGAAATGACATTAGAGAGTAAGTAAACAAGAGATACAAGTATATAAGTTTCTATAGTGCAAATAAGGTAGAATTAGATTTAATTAATATTGATTGAAAAGATTTGATAGCATAGCCCTCTTGTACCTACCTTGCGTGCAGTTAAAAAGATCTGCCACATCTGCGTATCTATTACTAACTTCATGCAACCTAGGTACAAGCGAGTGTTTGGAATACTCAGTCCTGATATTGTTGCATTTAAACAAAATTTTAGAACGAGTAGCTCTCGTGGGTATATGAAATTCAATGAGGTTAATTAAATCAGGACTGTCTATACTACCATTTACAATTTTGAACATAAATATTAAGTCGGATATAATTCTTCGATCTGAGAGTTTTAATAAATTTAGATTTTTCATCAAGTAATTATAGTTTATATTTTCAATGGGAATACCGAGTTTAAAATTAATGTGTCTTAGGAATTTATGTTGAATTTTTTCGATTGAATCTGAATGTAATTTGTAGTGGGGGGACCAGATCGAGGAGTTATATTCGACTTGACTACGAACCAGGGATGTATACAAAAATTTTAATGTTGAAATATTCTTGAAACCTTTGGAATTTGAATTAAAGACGATATAATGAAGATTTTTTAACAGTAGGTAACAATGTGTTATACACTAGTGAATTGTAAAAAACTTCCAGGACGCCCAAGAAAGATTAAACGCATGATCTTTGCACTGGAGTGATTGACGGACTCGAATTAAAGTCGTTATAATGTTTTTTAACAGTAAAAATGTGGTGTATAATGAAAGGTAGAAACAGTCGAGGACACTCGGTGAAGACATGACGCGATCAAGTGAAAAAAAGACTTATTTATTTATTTAATGACCGAAGAAAGGAGTGAAAGGAGAATGTATGATGTGGAAGTGGTAGAAGACGTAGAGGATGTCCGAGGAAGACATGGCAAGACCAAGTAAAATTTTTTCAATTGTTAACAAAAATATTATGTATTTCTACCTTATCTACCTAGTTTTCAGGTACACTAGAATTCACAACCTCAAAACTTTACTAAAAACTATTCATAACCCCGAGCAATGCCGGGTAAACGTCAGTTATTTAATATAATTTTTGGTATACCTTTCTACGCACTTATGTAGGTTGGTGCATACCACTACATGCTTTGATTATATCTAACAGCCACCTCTGGTCTGGAGACCCATAATACTTGAAAAAAATCTTTTGTCTCAGTGCAGAAACGGTTATGATAGATTCCTTATATCTCAATGCCAAATCCACTATTTTGATTAATCTTTATAACGAATTGGTGTATAATATGAATACCAAAAAATATATTTTATATAAATTGGAGGTTTTCCTATCGTTTCGCCTGAGTAGAATAAAAATAAAAAAATCAATTACTCAATAAAAAATATAAATGTAAACTACTAAAACAAATATTTTTCAATAGAAATGTATGAACGCATAAAGGAAACAACTTTAAAAAATACAGTATTAAAGCTAAGATTATGTGTGACAGTTTCACTTGACAAACTTTTTTGCTTTCTTATAAAATTACAGGGTTATAAAATAAATAAAAAACAGTTTTGTGCTTGAAATCGAACGTTTCTAAACTCCGTTTGTCAAGCGATTTTAATGCCTATTACCTACGATATAATGTATACGAAAAATATACACATTTTTCACTTCTAGCTTCCTCTTAACAAATGTATTCATTTTTTAGAGCACAGCCGTCAGGTCGGAATGCTGTTTTGGTTCTACCGGTATATCCATGGTCGGGAAACATGACAAACGCGCGCCTAGCACATCACAAAGATCTCCGCACAGCATCCCCAAAGATGACATAGGGCCTGAAGAATTTATTTTACTTGGGGCCTCTTGTGTGGAGTTGATGTTAAAAAATATGATGCTAAATAAAATAATAACGCACAAGTAATCTTGCAAATATTCTTGGGATTTTCCCTTTATTCGAAACATTAGTTTTAATGTAATAATTATTTTAATATTACAAAAGCATTACAAATAAATAATTGCGAGTGGATTCCGAGTCGCTTGTTTTGCAGTAAATTTAAATCACCAAGTGGAAACTGGGCTTCTGGCTACGTCACGAATTTCTAGCCAATCACTGCTGTACCCCTTGGATGAGCTAACCTTGTTAAAGACACGTTCTATGAACCTTGGGGTAAGCCGGTAACTCGGTGAGCGGAGATCCGTGTGATTTAAACTGTTCTGGCCTGCTATTCTGGAGTTAAACGATCAATCGTTTTCGTATGCGCCGTCTTCGAGTGAAAAACTACTAGTCGTCGCGACTAACTTTTTCGAATGTTTCAATTTTACGTATTCTTGAGCGTCGAACGGTCGAAGTTGGTCGAAGAGATGATTATATTGGCACCCCTGTGAATATTGTCTATGTTCCTGATGTTTTTGGGATTTCTATGGTGTGACTGTCAAACAGACAACAGTTATTCGTTATTCAAAACAGAAATGGCTGCGGGTCATATTACAAATTGCCAAAAGCAACTCTTAATTAAGCTTGTAAGCTCCGATAATGACTTAGTAAGTGGGAAATTTTCACCCACTTTTACATTTGCGGAATCCGCGCGGTAAAACAAAAATTGACAGCTAGACTAGATTTTGACAGCCAATTCCATAGAAACGCCAACAACCTACCACTCGCTGCCCTGTTTCTACTGGTTGCACCCAGTAGATGTTGTGTGGAATGACTTTTGACGTTTGGCGTCAAAGTATGTACCTTCGACCAATTTCGGGAATAGCAACGACGACCAACTTACGTACTTTCGACGGCGATTACGAGCGCCCTCGATTCAGGAATAGAGCCCCTGACGGCTCGCGGGTCACTACAGACCCGGGTTGATAATATTATAATCGCAGTATGCGTGAACACTTCAGTCGTGGCGTCGTATTTATTGATAAAGTAGGATGGTATTTAGCTATTTCTACTACTCTACAAACTATTTTTATACTTTCCTATAATCATTAACATTGATTTGGAGGATTTTGGCAGATTCTCTATTTTTCATCTCAAATATTTGTACCTATATTTTGTTAACTCGGATATTTTTTTATATAACCTATATTTATCATATGAGATATAAGATCTGTATAGTTAAAAAAAAATATAAATAAATAAATAAGTACATTATTATCTGTAAAAGCCCTATGGGCGTTTAAATAAAAAAATAAAAATAGGTATTAAGGTACACACAAATCTTATGATTTCAGGGGAAATGTTGACGAGATGATGTCAAATTTCGGGGAAATTTTAAATATTCTAGGGAAATTTTGATACATTCGGTGAAAATTTCGAAATTAGAGGACACGAAAATTTTTCGGGGAATTTTAAAAAAGTCCCTAGCCACCCCCCATGGATTTGAAATTATTGTGTGGAATCCAGTACTGAGAATGGTAATCAATCACTTGATGAAAATAATTTGCGATGACCTTAAAATTCAGATGTTTACTTACTGTGGCATCCCCAGTGTGTGAATGTTGTGAAACTGAAGAGAGTGTGAAAGGGAAAGAGATGAAGAAGAGGACGATAGGAAAGTACCTGGCTATTCAAATCAGGTCACCAAACATGGCTAAAGATATTTCAAACAACTCTTCTATTGTGAAAGGTGGTTTTTCACCAGCGTGATAATTGGAGTAGGATAAGAGGTTTAAAGTATGCTGTTTTTTTTTTTTTTTTTTTTCTTTATTCATAAAAATATATTTGGATACAGGTTTTTTACATGCTTTTCGACTACCACACTAGACACATGTCCGTATTATGGTAGTCGAAATTTGTGTATAATTATTAGACATCGGATTATATGCATTTGCATATTTGCATATGCAAATGCATATAACTCTCTAATTACGACGTTAATGCATATTTCAGCCGTTTTTCCCAAATCGTGCATATTTCGTTTAATAGCGGGAGGTATCATCTACGTATAGGGAGCGATATATAGCGAATTCGATAGTTGGAAAACTAACAAAGGAGCCCTCTATTCCCCACTTGGTTCCCTGTAAAATCCTAGAAAAAACAAATCATTCAACTGTTGCTCGTTTCATAAATGATTCCATAAGATCTTTGTTTCCCGATTGTTCTGTAGATAAAAAAAATCTGCATGTTTGTTTCTGATGCTGCGCCATACATGGTGAAAGCTGGCCAAGCCTTTTTATCCAAATTTACTACATTACCTGCTTAGCTCACGGGTTTCATCGCCTTGCAGAAGAGATACGGCAAGAGTATGGGAATGTTAATAAATTGATTTCCTCTACAAATAAAGTGTTTTTAAAAGCACCGTCGCGTGTGCAGTCTTATAAAGAGCAATTGCCAAATCTAGCATTGCCGCCAGAACCCATAATTACTTGATGGGGTACTTGGCTAAAGGCAGTATTATTCTATTTTGAGGCCGTAAAACAATTAGTTGGGCAATTTGACAGTTCTGAGGCCATTGCAATTCATTCAAGCAAGCTAGCATT
The DNA here is from genome assembly GCF_061612785.1 of Hesperophylax consimilis. Taxonomy (NCBI): domain Eukaryota; kingdom Metazoa; phylum Arthropoda; class Insecta; order Trichoptera; family Limnephilidae; genus Hesperophylax; species Hesperophylax consimilis. Next base: position 30,276,167 of record NC_142841.1, read on the forward strand.
TGAAAACGCATCCATTAAACAGAATATCGCCCTCGTCTCAACACATTTTCACAAGTTACCAGATACCATAAAAAAATTGGAAACAAAAAACCTTCCTCTAATTAAAGCAATAGAAATACTGGAAACAATGATCGAACTCGCCAACGTCCTTCCTAATTCAATATCAGAAAAGATTCATAAAAAGTTAGACTCTATTTTGCTTAAAAACCCGAGTCTTGAAGATATGAAGAACATTAATGCCTACATCAACAGCATACCCTGCCTAAACAGATATCTCCAGAAATGGCGCCAAATTTTACATTTTGTCCAATGACGTCAGTTGACGTAGAGAGGTCGTTTTCGGCGTACAAATTAACACTGGGTGACAAACGTCACAAATTTGAGCTCGAAAATTTGGAAAAATACTTAGTTGTATATTGAGACAAAAACTATGCATAATTTTAAGAATATTTCGCTGTTTTTGTACGGTCTTCAATTAAAATATATAAAAATATAAATTGTTTTTTGATTTTGCATTGTGCATATTTTGGGCGAATCAAGAGTTTTTAGTGCATATTTCGGCCTTTTTTAGTGCATATTTTGGCACTTTGTTAGTGCATATAATCCGATGTCTAATAATTATATAAACGTAATACATGATTCATTCAGTTGTAAAATAGGTATAGGTTAAATAGGTTTAACTGAAAATAAGAAAGCGATGTAAATAAAGATAAATTAAATAATTATTTTAAAAAGAAATTTCGAACAGAATTGAAATGAAAAAAAACGAATAATAAAGCAAATGAACTTATTAAATGATGTCAGGTATTCTTTAAAATAGTTCTTTCCCTTCATAAATAACCAATACTGAATATATAATAGTATGTACATGATCACATACAGGAAAGGAATTGGAGTAGGTGAATCTTGTAAACATAAAGATAAAAATAAAAATAAGGTAGGATACAAATAAAAATAATAGATAATGCTAGGGATAATAGAAATAAAAATAAAAATAATCGCATCAGCGTAACATAAAGTTTTTGTTGAAAGTTAATTTAGAGATTAAATTTTTACTCGAAAAATAAGAACACTATTAAGTTGTAAGGCATTCTTTATAATATTTCCTTCCTTGAGCAAATAACCAGTTCTGTACACTAATGGCATAAAGATCATCAGTTTTCGATTTCTTAATATCAATACTCAGTAAGTTGAACATTTTAGGCGCTATATAAGAGAACTGTCGCTGGGCGAAGGCTGTTTTTGTTGGAGGAATTTTTGCATTTTTGGTGTGATGAGTAGCGGGTGCAAATATTGTGTTGAGTTTTGAGTGTTAAATCATTTTTCCTTATGTGTATAAGAATTGTCTTAACGTATAATTGTCTAATGTCTAGGATTGCGAATTTTTTAAAAAGTGGGTCTGAAGGGTGAGATGGGTGATATTTTAATATAATTCTTAGTAGCAGTTTTTGAATTAAGATCATGGGATTAATAATTTAATTGAAGCTGCACAGCCTCCCCATCCCACGATACCGTATGTAGCTATTGATTGGAAAAGTGCAAAATATATGCATCTCATTGTTTGAAGGTTCAGGATTGATCTGAGAGAGAGAAATATATAGCACAATTTGCGGAGTCTTTTTGTTGTGAGATTGACATGATCCTCCCAACGTAGTTGATCATCTATAACAACCCCTAGATATTTAATTTGGTCGGATTTTTTTAGGTTGGTGCATGAGCAATTATTGAGGAGAGGCGTAGGGGTAATATGGTTTTGTGAGCATGAGTGAATGATAAGATTAGGACAGTTTTGAGGAGTAGTGACTTTGCGTATGGAGAAAAGTAAGTATTTTGTTTTGTCAATATTAAGAGTCAGAAGGTTGTCGTCTAACCAATGTTTTACTTTATTTAGGCCCTTATTTGCCTTTTCCATAGTTGAGTTCCAATTATCAGATTCAAAGATGATTACCGTATCTTCAGCAAAAGAAATTATAGTTCCATCAATTGCCAAGTTACATACAGTGTTTATATATATTAGAAAGAGAAGTTGGCCTAATACACTGCCTTGAGGCACACCGTACGTGATTGGTAAACTTGTACTTCTATATTATTTAGCAGAATTTATAAGAGACGATTGCGATCTATTTGTTAAATAGTTCTCAAACCATTTAAGGGGAGTACCTTTTATTCCTATCTGAAGGAGTTTCTTCAAAAGTATGCGGTGAGAGACAGTATCAAAGGCTTTGGCTAGATCCAAGAAAACAGCAAGGGGCTTGCGGCCTTTATCAAGGTTATCAAAGACTTCTTTTGTAAAATTTGTAATTGCATCTGCGGCACTACGACCTTTGCGGAAGCCATATTGATTTCCTGAAAGAATGTTATTGTCTTCAAGAAATTTGTATAGTCTTCGTTTTACCGTTTTTTCAATTATTTTTGATATCGGACTCAGCAAAGATATTGGTCTATAATTATTCACTGATGATCTGTCCCCTGATTTATAGATAGGAATAATTGTTGAGTGTTTTAAAGAATTCGGGAAGAGGCCAGTTTGAAAGCTTAGATTTATTACATGTTTAAGGGGCTTTGTGATGATTGGTTTGAGGCGTTTGATCAATTTAGTGGATATATTTTCGATTCCAGTTGAATGTGTGTTTTTGAGTGATGAAATAATTTCAGTGATTTCTTGTTCTGTGGTAGGAGTGAGATTAAATGGATCATAACAAAGATTTTCAATCGATATATTATTTGCAAGGTTATATTCTGTCTTTCCGTTTTTATCTAAAATACTATTTGCTAAGTCTGATCCGACTGTGGAGAAGAATTTATTGAAATGATTTGCGATTTTTTTTTAATGATTTGTTGTATCTAGTGTTTGGTCTGCAATGGTTATTTTATTTATAGGTGCGGTAGTTTTGTTGGTATAGCAGATCTCTTTGACAATATTCCAGATTTGTTTATTGTCATTGGCAGCTTCCTTGATCTGTTTCCTATAATATTCGTCTCTAGCTCTGCAGATTATTTTTTTACAAGCATTTCTGTATCGTTTGTAAAATAGGAGAGATTCGTGATTATTGGGGTTGTTTTTACAAAATTTGCGAAGTTTATTACGCTTGTGAATACAGTGTAAGATGCCATTTGTTATCCAAGGCTTAAGTTTAATTTTGCGACTACTTTGTTTGTCGTTAGTGTTGGATGTGGAACTTTTCAAATGGTTATGTATGGTGTCGATAAGAAATTCGCACGCTATGCTTGGGTCGGTGAGTTTATAAAAAATTGACCAGTTTTCCTTGGAAACCAGTTTAAAAAGAGTGTCATAGCAAATTTTCTTTGTGGGTATTTTCGATGCAGGTAATTTTTTAATAGCATGTGAAAGGGAGGTAATAGTGGCATAGTGGTCTGTAACCGTGCATTGGTATACGAGAGATTCGGTATTCAATTTACATTTTGCAAAAACATGGTTAATGCAACTGACGCATAATTCTGATACCCGAGTGGGGGCCGTAATAGCTGGAATAAAACCTTGTAGAGTTAGTAAGTTCATGTAGTCATTTGCTTGGTGATGCATCGTATTTATGATATTAATATTAAGGTCACCAATAATTAGAACATTTTCACGATCACTCATACACGATAAGGATTGATTAAGTGAGTTTAAGAATGGTGTTATATTAGACGCACTCGGTGATCGGTATAAAGATAATATTGTTACACTATTTTCTATTTCGAGTTTAAGACAATTTTAAATTTGTGATTGAGATTTCTTCAACAGAGTGTTGTATGTGATTTTTTATGAAAATGATTACGCCATCATTTTGAGATTTATTATTCTGTGTGCTGTATTGATTATAGTCTTTTATAGTTTTTGGAATAAAGTTATCTTTGATCTAGCATTCGGTCAGGATAAGTAAGTCAAAATCTGAATCAAGGTCTATGAGTAGTATAAGGAGTTCATTGAAATTTTTATTAATTGATCCGATATTCATGGAAAATATTTTAAAGTTTGATTGATTTAAGATTTGTCGAACTTCTACAGCACTATTTGTTTCGATACATTGAATCTGTGAGATGTTATCTAATAAATTTGTAATGTCTTCTATTTTTTAAATAATGATTTTGAGATAAAAAATTGTTTTTAGATAAAAATAACGCACGGTTAAGTAATACAAGAAAAAATATTTCCAAAAATTCTTATTGTTCGCAGAACTAAAAACAATAACATTTAAAAAGTTAATTTCACTTTTGTTAGTAATTAAAGTAATATTGCATTTAAGAATGATCGTATCAATATGTCGAATATTATTAAAATAAGTTGTACCACTGGTTTCTGTTGTTGGTAATAGTCGAGAAGGAGTTCGCCAGTTATTAAAAGCAATAACAAAATAAGCAAGTGACCACAATTCAAAATTGAAACGTAGCTTGAAATGGCTTCAGCCATGTTTGGTGACCAGATCTGAATAACCTGGTACTCTCCCACCTTCCTCCCTCAATTGGGAATATTATAGTCCCACTGTCTCCAGACGGTTGGGAGAGTTAAGAATGAAATTCTATGAAAGTGATATTTTTAATAACTTGTATATGTTTATTTATAATGTTTAATGTACACGGTGGGGCAAAAGTTATCATCCGATGTTCTTTTGCTGTAATTTTTTTATGATAAACTTTAGCACTGCTTGTTATTCCGCATTCTTAAAACCAATTTTTGTCTTGTTTATTTGTATTCTGCGTTTGTTTACTTTACAAATGTCAAAACCAAATTGACGTTTGGCGCCATTTGCAAAAGTTATAGCGTTTTCCAATAGGGTGATTACTTTTGCCCCATCCTGTACGTGAAAATAAATATAAATCATAGAAACAACGTAAATATTGCGCTAACAATGAATTCACAATCTAATTTTTGTTATTAAAATATAAATATTTTTTAGTGTATTAATGAGATTAAATGTGAGGTGACAGTTTTCTTGCAGATTCCCTAAATAAAAGGAATTTGTTTTCAAAATTTCGCATTCTTTCAATTTTTCGACGTTTGTTGTAAAAATATATATTCGTTATCAATTTTGATTTATAAATATTAAAATCTATTTGAAATTTAAATCTAAACATTAATTTTTATATGACTTCTTAAAATGGTATTTCTTCATCGAGAAGAAATATATAGCACATTTATGAAATTCGCTGAGAAATTTCAAGTTTATACAACAGATAAACAACCACTTTTGGCCGTGTAAAAAATGTATACATCTTTCCATGAACTATTTTATGTCAGTTTATATATTAGCAATGTTTTCAAATACATGGTCGTTAATCAATTGAATAAAATTTTCACTACCGAACAAGAGTGCTATGAAAATCGGTTCGAAGTACAGCATGCGCAGAATTTCAATGTAGAGCATTACTTCTATGAAGCTCTGTGCTCCGGGTAGCTTTGGCTGGTATTTATTCAACTGTCGTAGAGTTACGGGAAAGGTGTCAGTGATTTTGCGTAGCGTGAAGTGGAATTGAGTTATTGAAAGAAAATACATTTTGAAAGTTTCAGGTGTTTGAACATCATATACGTACTTTTTAGAAAATAGTAACTGTATGACGAAATACTTTTAATTTTACAGAATATTAAATTTGAGAAAAAAGCTATACTTTCTTTCGGTTTCAAATAATAATAAAAAATGTAGTTTAAAGGTTTTCCATAAAAAAAGTTCGACATATAGTTATTTCAAATGATTTAAAAATAACATAAAATAAAGTTATAAAAAGACTCTTCAATTACAACTTAGATACCACCTCGAAAAAAACATACAAAAAATTAACTTACTGAAAATTAGAAAATCATATGAATACAACATATACCTTTTAATCTACAAAATACAAAATTGAGACAATATTTATAAAAACGTCATAAGTACAAGCCAACATAACAAAATGGAGACAACATTTATAAAAACGTCACAAGTACAAGCCAACATAACAAAACGGAGACAACATTTATAAAAACGTAATAAGTATAAGCCAACATAACAAAATGGAGACAACATTTATAAAAACGTCATAAGTACAAGCCAACATAGCAAAATGGAGACAACATTTATAAAAAAACGTCATAAGTACACTCCAACATAACAAAATGGAGACAACATTTATAAAAACGTCACAAGTACAAGCAAACATAACAAATTCAACAATAATACAGTAAAGACTCATACTATTATTATATACTCTCCTTCCCGGTAGATCGAAAACGGAAAATCGAACAAATAAATTTAAAAAAACAACTACTGTTCAATCATAAGTTAAATGAACAAAATTACAGAGTCCCCTAATGGAGAATAACTGTACACATGATGTATTATGTTTAGGTAATTATTATTGTCATGTGTGTTCATATTATATAGCTGAATTTTTGTAGTAAGAGAGTGAAATATTTTTAATCCTTTAACTATGTATAAAAAAAATGTAATCATTTTATGTTTCCAAAAATATGATTTTATATTTCTAATTACTTTATTCACATGTATTTATTAAGTACATTATTTTTTAATGATAGACTAATGCAAAGCACAAAAGATAACAAATTATTATAAGCAATAATTATTCGCATGAAATATCCATACTAATTGAAAATATCTCTCGAGTAAAAATCCTCGGCGGCATTTATTTTTAGATATTTTCAGTTTGTATGGAGATTTCAGGCCACTAATTATTGCTTATAATAGTTTGTTGTCATTCAAGTATTGACTAGCAGAAAGACTCGTTGTCGAAGACAGTGTATTCTATCGACTTTTGGTGACGATCATCCATGCACACATTGCACACGCGGAAATATACACATTTATCTGAAATTGGATGACATTTTAGCAGTCAAAATATGAAATAAATGTAGATCCTACCCCATTGGAATTTAGTTCAGTTCTTAGCGCGGTGACTTAAGTCCCTGGGGAGGAATCTTCAATCCTTAATCCAACAAAATAATTTATTTTTTACAAAGATATTTTTATCGACTGAGAACCTGCTTAATTTGACAAGTGTTTCCATGAAAATTATTGAAGACATTTAAAAATGTTTTTGACTTTAAAGTGGACAAGAGTTAATATTTGCCGCAATATACAAAACTTCAAGAATATTAGAGTGGACCTAGGTCATATCGTAAACAAACCTTTATAAAAAACGGAGGTCGATATGGACAGAAACATAGAGTGATTCCCAATTCGATGGGAAGTTAATATCATTATACAACCTCTATCAAACTAACGTAATTTAAAATGGTTTCCGGTTATCCCTGAAAGGTTTTAAGGCTCCAGGGGAGTTCAGATATATTTTGCAAACAGCTTTACCCAAAATGTAAACCTACAATCAAACTCGTTTTTAAGTACATAAATTATATCGCTGTAAAGGTGGAAAAGCCTATAAAGTTGTTAGTATAGAACTAATATTGGATGAACACTCACAAATGTTTTAATTGAATTAAAATGCTAAAATATAAATGTAAAATTTCATGTTATTTTCAAACCAGTATGATGTAAATAAGAATTTGGAAAAATAAACAATGTTTAGGTTTTTCGTTACCTAACAAATATTTTTAAATACCTGTATCTATTTTACTTCTTTTTCTTGAATGAAAATATATATGAATTAAATGAAATCTTGGAAGTGGAAATTAACCCGCTTCCCGATGTTGTATTGAGCTAAAACTTGGCAGATAGACTCTTTGTCGATGTCAACTAGGTGGCAGTATAAGTTGGCTTTAAGGCGATGCCATACGTAGTAATGCAAAATCATGTGTTTTTGGTTTGAAAATTTGGTCACCTAGAAATGTTTCAGATGCTTTAATTAAATACTGCGAGTAGAATACATCTTGCCCTTTGAAACAATCGAGTATTTTTTTAGATAAATCTTTTTATAAGCCCAGAAAAAAATAATGTATAAGGCCTATGAAAACTGCTTTAAAGTTCAAAATCTCCTACTTATGAACACATTTTCGGTCATGATTTTATTGTATAATGTGGCAAATTAAGTTATTTATAAAATTATTGATGAAAAATTAAATATTTTGAATATCCAAAAAATAAAATAAAAACCATTTTTTGGCCATGTTTTTTTCTTGCATAAATCAAAACAGGTGGATGGTGTGAAGCGGGAATTTAAACCTTATCGCCATCTACATAAGAGTTGTTATTGATAGCGGCTCAATTTAAAATATTACACGACGTAGTGCATCGCCTTAATACGCTTCTCGTGTTCTAATAGAGCTGAATTATTTAGAGGAAAGGTTTAACTTTGGATGTGCGAAATGAAGTTGGTTAATGTCTGATAAATTAAAGAAAATTCTCTTCCTTTTTTCTCGTTTATGTTTGAGAATTTATTGTTTAAAATTTACAAATGTACATGTAAAAATCTACTATAGTCTATGGAGTAAAAAAATAAATATATAAAATTGTAAACTTGTTGTACTCCTATGCAAATTTAAAATACAAAGCTTATATTGTAACCTAGGATATGTATTATAAGTACTAACTTATTACATTTCTGCTTTATTATATCTGTATTATGTATTATTTGACCTGAAACACGTCTGTAAATGCCCTACAGGCATTCAATAAATAAATGAATAAATTTAATAGTATCACAGTGCATTCTATCAATGACGCATGCACTCGGAAAAATATGCATTTTTCTATAATTGGATGATACTACAGCAGTTAATATACGAAATATATGTAGATCCTACCCAAATGGTATATGGCTCAGTTGTTAGCACGTTGGATTCAAGACCTTAGGGAGGAAGGTTCAATCCTCAGTCAAACTAATTTTTTAAATAAGACTTTAATATATATCATGTATTATGTATTTATTATTGGGTTTTACAATAAGATTAAAAATTAAATTAAAAACAACTGTAACTTAAACTTAACAAAGGTAAGTTAAAAATAATCCCAATATAACATTAATAATTAAAGCATAAAATACCATATACGAGTACTTGGTAAGTTTATAACAAGCTTAAATTTGTAAAATCGGAGAAAAAAATAGTTATTTTGATTCCTTATAATATACGTTATATGTAAGTTAACTCGCTGAAAAATCTTTTCATTTTATTGAAAACAGCATGAATATATTATATTGTATAATAGTTGAAGGATATGAAGATATATTATACTGTGTAATAGTTGAAGGCAATGAAGATATATTATATTGTATAATAAATAGTTGAAGGCAATAAAGAAAGAGGGTGCCCGTGGGTGAAGTGTACAAACTTCACGGTGTTGATTTTACATGATTTTAGAAATAGAAAAGATAATTAATTATTTTAGAAATTCTAACGCATTAGGGTAGTTTTGAAGTAAAAAAGTTGAATTGTTTATTTGGGAAAATAAATATTCTTCTATGGAAACTTTCAAAAGAAGTAATTTCATTTTTATTACTTCTACCATCATCGAAAATCACCTACCGAAGTTAGTGAACTTTACACCCAGACACCCTGTATTATATTGTATAATAGTTGAAGGCAATGAAGATATATTATATTGTATAAAAATTGAAAGTAATGCAGATATATTTTACTTTTTCGTGCGATTAGTCATACTGTATTAATTGACCTTTACAGACATAATTTAATATCAGAAAAAACGGAGATTTTAACATAGGTACTTTCACGTATTCGTATGAACAACAGTTCACGAAACCGAATAGTTGGTACTATCAACAACTAACAAGGTGTACTGGAACGGGAACACAGGAAAGGGTCCTACGTACACTAGCGTGGTTATTTAATAAAAAAACTTTTAATTGGCTTTCTGTACATCTCTTGGTGTTTGAATTCCATTTAGAAAGCAACTACTAGATGTACCCTGCTTCCATGTGTTTCTACGTATGCTTCCCTACTGCATGCTCGTACCATACGTTCTATTACATGTTCTATACTGTATATTTTGCTGTGGTGCTGTGAAAGCGTGAAATCTCGTTATATGTTGCGAAGTTCATCATGCAAATGAAAAAGTTGCTTAATTTGAACGTAGGTAGTAGACGCATGAGTGGAACAGACAGGAGAAAATTACAGTATGTCAAATGGCAATGATCGCTAGGACATTTTATTTATTATTTTCAATTTGGGAGAAAGGTGTGTTTACCGCCGCCCCGAGAACCATTTATTGGATAACCAACACCCCTGCCATGGGACACACAAAGTGGTTTTCTACGTTTAGTGACTTAGCAAGGGTGCCCTGGTTCATAGGGTGAGGTTTGTCTAGGTCTTGGTGGCGGATGCGTTTGCCCACCTACTGAGCCCGGAAACATGGGTGAGGTTTGATTTGGTGGCGGATGCGTTTGCCCACCTACTGAGCCCGGAAACATAAGTGAGGTTTGATTTGGTGGCGGATGCGTTTGCCCACCTACTGTTGTCGGACACATGGCTGAGATTTGTCTTGGTGGTGGATACGTTTGCACACCTACTGAGCTCGGACACATGGCTGAATTTTGGCTTGGTGGCGGATGCGTTTGCCCACCTACTGAGCCCGGACACAAACCTGAGGTTTGTCTTGGCTGAGGATTCGTTTGACCACCTACTAAGCCCGGACATATGGCTGAAGTTTGTTTTGGTGGCGGATGCGTTTGCCAACCTAGTGAACCCGGACGCAAGCCTGAGGTTTGTCTTGGCTGCGGATGCCTTTGACCACATACTAAGCTCGTACACACTGGTGAGGTTTGTTTTGGTGGTGGATGCGTTTGCCTACCTACTGAGCCCGGACTCAAAGCTGAGGTTTGTCTTGGATGCGGATACGTTTGCCCACCTACTGAGCTCGTACATATAGGTGAGGTTTGTTTTGGTGGCGGATGCGTTTGCCTACCTACTGAGCCCGGACACATGGGTGAGGTTTGTCTTGGTGGCGGATGAGTTTGTCAAACTACTAAGCCTGAACACATGGCTGAGATTCGTCTTGGTGGCGGATGCGTTTGCCCACCTTCTGAGCCCCGTCACATGGCTGAAGTTTGTCTTGGTGGCGGATGCGTTTGTCCACCTAGTGAACCCAGACACAAGCCTGAGGTTTGTCTTGGTGGCGAGGGCGTTTGCCCACCTAGTGAACCCAGACACAAGCCTGAGGTCGGTCCTGGCTAAGTCCTGGCTGACCACCTTCTAAGCTCGAACACACTGGTGAGGTTTGTTTTGGTGGCGGATGCGTTTGCCCACCTACTGAGCCTGGACACAAGCTTGAGTTTTGTCTTGGTGGCGAATGAGTTTCCCCACCTAGTGAACCCAGATACAAGCCTGAGGTTTGTCTTGGCTGAAGATGCGTTTGTTCACCTACTAAGCTCTTACACATTGGTGAAGTGTGTTTTGGTGGCGGATGCGGATGCGTTTGCCCACCTACTGAGCCCGGACACACGCCTGAAATTTGTCTTGGTGGTGGATGCGTTTGCCCACTTAGTGAACCCGGACACACGCCTGAGGTTTTTCTTGGTTGTGGATGCGTTTGCCCACCTACTGAGCCCTGACACATGGCTGAAGTTTGCCTTGGTGGCGGTTGCGTTTGCCCACCTACTGAGCCCTGACACATGAGTGAGGTTTGTCTTGGTGGCGGATGCGTTTGCCCACCTACTGAGCCCTAACACATGGCTGAAGTTTGTATTGATGCCGGATGCGTTTGCCCACCTACTGAGCCCGGATACCTGGCTGAGGTTTGTCTTGGTGGCAGATGCGTTTGCCCACCTAGTGAACCCAGACACAAGCCTGAAGTTTGTCCTGGCTGTGGATGTGTTTGACCACCTACTAAGCTCGTACACATTGGTGACGTTTGTTTTGGTGGCGGATGCGTTTGTCTACCTACTGAGCCCTAACACATGGCTGAAGTTTGTCTTGATGCCGGATGCGTTTGCCCACCTACTGAGCCCGGACACCTGGCTGAGGTTTGTCTTGGTGGCGGATGCGTTTGCCCATCTAGTGAACCCAGACACAAGCCTGAAGTTTGTCCTGGCTGTGGATGTGTTTGACCACCTACTAAGCTCGTACACATTGGTGACGTTTGTTTTGGTGGCGGATGCGTTTGCCCACCTACTGAGCCCGGACACATGAGTGAGGTTTGTCTCGGTGGCGGATGCGTTTGCCCACCTACTGAAACCCGGAAACACGCCTGAAATGTGTCTTGGTGGCGGATGCGTTTGCCCACCTAGTGAACCTGGACACACGCCTGAGGTTTTTCTTGGTGGTGGATGCGTTTGTCCAACTACTAAGCCTGAACACATGGCTGAGATTCGTCTTGGTGGCGGATGCGTTTGCCCACCTTCTGAGCCCCGTCACATGGCTGAAGTTTGTCTTGATAGCGGATGCGTTTACCCACATACTGAGCCCGGACACCTGGCTGAAGTTTGTCTTGGTGGCGGATGCGTTTGTCCACCTGGTGAACCCAGACACAAGCCTGAGGTTGGTCCTGGCTAAGTCCTGGCTGACCATCTCTTATTTTTACACCTTTACTTTTGTTTTTACTTATTTACCGTTGCCCTTATGTGGCACTTTTTGGATTGATTATTGTTTTTCATTTTTCCTCTTATTTTATCTTCTGTTTACATGTATTTTTTGCGGTTTTCTTTTTTTTTTTTTTTTTTTACTAACAGCAATGAGTTTACAGGCGAGAACTGAACTCCGTTGTCTGTTTTGTTTTGTTTATTTTTCCCATTAGGGGTTGGATAACGGGCCTCGTCCCCGCATGCACGACTGGAGCTTCTTATTATTCTTTCTTACCGGGGTACTCCGCCAATCACCTGCGCCACCCCTGATGAGCGTTGGTGGTCAGAGGGGTGACTGTGCGGGCTGGGGTAACCTCCACCCTGCCTCCGACCTCCTGACGCTTCTTTCCCCTAGGTTCTTTAGGGTTTTATCCCTCTTTTTCCAATACTTATCTTCAAGGCACCACCGGGTGGTCGGCTAAGGCGTGTGGAAGTCCTGACCTGCACCAGTCGCCCCAACCACCACCAATTTCTCAACAGGACTGCCAGTCGTGGTTCGGCGAAACTCCCCCTTCACTCTATTGTTTACTTTACTTTTATGTGTTTACAGGTACTGGAGTGTGGGTCCCCTCCACCAACTATCTGCCTGACACTTAATCTTGATTGTTTTGTTGTTTATTTTTCTGTGTTGTCTTTAGTTTAGTACTTGTAAGCGCTTGCATACCGCTTCATAACACTGTATGCGGGGACTTTGAAGGCCTAGCTTCATTTATATAAATTGTAGAGCCTTTTATTAAAAAAAATTAGATTCATGCAAGAGCTTCGAAGGGGTGACCATAAGTCACCTATACCGGGGTGGGACAGGGTGGGTGTACCTTCAAATGACCACCTACTAAGCTCAAACACACTGGTGAGGTTTGTTTCGGTGGCGGATGCGTTTGCCCACCTACTGAGCCCGGACACATGAGTAAGATTTTTCTCGGTGGTGGATGCGTTTGCCCACCTACTGAGCCCGGAAAAACGCCTGAAATTTGTCTTGGTGGGGGATGCGTTTGCCCACCTAGTGAACCCGGACACACGCCTGAGGTTTTTCTTGGTTGTGGATGCGTTTGCCCACCTACTGAGCCCTAACACATGGCTGAAGTTTGTCTTGGTGGCGGATGCGTTTGCCCACCTAGTGAACCCAGACACAAGCCTGAAGTTTGTTCTGGCTGTGGATGTGTTTGACCACCTACTAAGCTCGTACACATTGGTGACGTTTGTTTTGGTGGCGGATGCGTTTGCCCACCTACTGAGCCCCGACACATGAGTGAGGTTTGTCTCGGTGGTGGATGCGTTTGCCCACCTACTGAGCCCGGAAATACGCCTGAAATTTGTCTTGGTGGCGGATGCGATTGCCCACCTAGTGAAACCGGACACACGCCTGAGGTTTTTCTTGGTGGCGGATGCGTTTGTCCAACTACTAAGCCTGAACACATGGCTGAGATTCGTCTTGGTGGCGGATGCGTTTGCCCACCTACTGAGCCAGGACACCTGGCTGAGGTTTGTCTTGGTGGCGGATGTGTTTGCCCACCTAGTGAACTCAGACACAAGCCTGAAGTTTGTCCTGGCTGTGAATGTGTTTGACCACCTACTAAGCTCGTACACATTGGTGACGTTTGTTTTGGTGGCGGATGCGTTTGCCCACCTACTGAGCCCCGACACATGAGTGAGGTTTGTCTCGGTGGTGGATGCGTTTGCCCACCTACTGAGCCCGGAAATACGCCTGAAATTTGTCTTGGTGGCGGATGCGATTGCCCACCTAGTGAAACCGGACACACGCCTGAGGTTTTTCTTGGTGGCGGATGCGTTTGTCCAACTACTAAGCCTGAACACATGGCTGAGATTCGTCTTGGTGGCGGATGCGTTTGCCCACCTACTGAGCCAGGACACCTGGCTGAGGTTTGTCTTGGTGGCGGATGTGTTTGCCCACCTAGTGAACTCAGACACAAGCCTGAAGTTTGTCCTGGCTGTGAATGTGTTTGACCACCTACTAAGCTCGTACACATTGGTGACGTTTGTTTTGGTGGCGGATGCTTTTGCCCACTTACTGATCCCGGACACATGAGTGAGGTTTGTCTTGGTGGCGAGGGCGTTTGCCCACCTAGTGAACCCAGACACAAGCCTGAGGTCGGTCCTGGCTAAGTCCTGGCTGACCACCTTCTAAGCTCGAACACACTGGTGAGGTTTGTTTTGGTGGCGGATGCGTTTGCCCACCTACTGAGCCTGGACACAAGCTTGAGTTTTGTCTTGGTGGCGAATGAGTTTCCCCACCTAGTGAACCCAGATACAAGCCTGAGGTTTGTCTTGGCTGAAGATGCGTTTGTTCACCTACTAAGCTCTTACACATTGGTGAAGTGTGTTTTGGTGGCGGATGCGGATGCGTTTGCCCACCTACTGAGCCCGGACACACGCCTGAAATTTGTCTTGGTGGTGGATGCGTTTGCCCACTTAGTGAACCCGGACACACGCCTGAGGTTTTTCTTGGTTGTGGATGCGTTTGCCCACCTACTGAGCCCTGACACATGGCTGAAGTTTGCCTTGGTGGCGGTTGCGTTTGCCCACCTACTGAGCCCTGACACATGAGTGAGGTTTGTCTTGGTGGCGGATGCGTTTGCCCACCTACTGAGCCCTAACACATGGCTGAAGTTTGTATTGATGCCGGATGCGTTTGCCCACCTACTGAGCCCGGATACCTGGCTGAGGTTTGTCTTGGTGGCAGATGCGTTTGCCCACCTAGTGAACCCAGACACAAGCCTGAAGTTTGTCCTGGCTGTGGATGTGTTTGACCACCTACTAAGCTCGTACACATTGGTGACGTTTGTTTTGGTGGCGGATGCGTTTGTCTACCTACTGAGCCCTAACACATGGCTGAAGTTTGTCTTGATGCCGGATGCGTTTGCCCACCTACTGAGCCCGGACACCTGGCTGAGGTTTGTCTTGGTGGCGGATGCGTTTGCCCATCTAGTGAACCCAGACACAAGCCTGAAGTTTGTCCTGGCTGTGGATGTGTTTGACCACCTACTAAGCTCGTACACATTGGTGACGTTTGTTTTGGTGGCGGATGCGTTTGCCCACCTACTGAGCCCGGACACATGAGTGAGGTTTGTCTCGGTGGCGGATGCGTTTGCCCACCTACTGAAACCCGGAAACACGCCTGAAATGTGTCTTGGTGGCGGATGCGTTTGCCCACCTAGTGAACCTGGACACACGCCTGAGGTTTTTCTTGGTGGTGGATGCGTTTGTCCAACTACTAAGCCTGAACACATGGCTGAGATTCGTCTTGGTGGCGGATGCGTTTGCCCACCTTCTGAGCCCCGTCACATGGCTGAAGTTTGTCTTGATAGCGGATGCGTTTACCCACATACTGAGCCCGGACACCTGGCTGAAGTTTGTCTTGGTGGCGGATGCGTTTGTCCACCTGGTGAACCCAGACACAAGCCTGAGGTTGGTCCTGGCTAAGTCCTGGCTGACCATCTCTTATTTTTACACCTTTACTTTTGTTTTTACTTATTTACCGTTGCCCTTATGTGGCACTTTTTGGATTGATTATTGTTTTTCATTTTTCCTCTTATTTTATCTTCTGTTTACATGTATTTTTTGCGGTTTTCTTTTTTTTTTTTTTTTTTTACTAACAGCAATGAGTTTACAGGCGAGAACTGAACTCCGTTGTCTGTTTTGTTTTGTTTATTTTTCCCATTAGGGGTTGGATAACGGGCCTCGTCCCCGCATGCACGACTGGAGCTTCTTATTATTCTTTCTTACCGGGGTACTCCGCCAATCACCTGCGCCACCCCTGATGAGCGTTGGTGGTCAGAGGGGTGACTGTGCGGGCTGGGGTAACCTCCACCCTGCCTCCGACCTCCTGACGCTTCTTTCCCCTAGGTTCTTTAGGGTTTTATCCCTCTTTTTCCAATACTTATCTTCAAGGCACCACCGGGTGGTCGGCTAAGGCGTGTGGAAGTCCTGACCTGCACCAGTCGCCCCAACCACCACCAATTTCTCAACAGGACTGCCAGTCGTGGTTCGGCGAAACTCCCCCTTCACTCTATTGTTTACTTTACTTTTATGTGTTTACAGGTACTGGAGTGTGGGTCCCCTCCACCAACTATCTGCCTGACACTTAATCTTGATTGTTTTGTTGTTTATTTTTCTGTGTTGTCTTTAGTTTAGTACTTGTAAGCGCTTGCATACCGCTTCATAACACTGTATGCGGGGACTTTGAAGGCCTAGCTTCATTTATATAAATTGTAGAGCCTTTTATTAAAAAAAATTAGATTCATGCAAGAGCTTCGAAGGGGTGACCATAAGTCACCTATACCGGGGTGGGACAGGGTGGGTGTACCTTCAAATGACCACCTACTAAGCTCAAACACACTGGTGAGGTTTGTTTCGGTGGCGGATGCGTTTGCCCACCTACTGAGCCCGGACACATGAGTAAGATTTTTCTCGGTGGTGGATGCGTTTGCCCACCTACTGAGCCCGGAAAACGCCTGAAATTTGTCTTGGTGGGGGATGCGTTTGCCCACCTAGTGAACCCGGACACACGCCTGAGGTTTTTCTTGGTTGTGGATGCGTTTGCCCACCTACTGAGCCCTAACACATGGCTGAAGTTTGTCTTGGTGGTGGATGCGTTTGCCCACCTAGTGAACCCAGACACAAGCCTGAAGTTTGTTCTGGCTGTGGATGTGTTTGACCACCTACTAAGCTCGTACACATTGGTGACGTTTGTTTTGGTGGCGGATGCGTTTGCCCACCTACTGAGCCCCGACACATGAGTGAGGTTTGTCTCGGTGGTGGATGCGTTTGCCCACCTACTGAGCCCGGAAATACGCCTGAAATTTGTCTTGGTGGCGGATGCGATTGCCCACCTAGTGAAACCGGACACACGCCTGAGGTTTTTCTTGGTGGCGGATGCGTTTGTCCAACTACTAAGCCTGAACACATGGCTGAGATTCGTCTTGGTGGCGGATGCGTTTGCCCACCTACTGAGCCAGGACACCTGGCTGAGGTTTGTCTTGGTGGCGGATGTGTTTGCCCACCTAGTGAACTCAGACACAAGCCTGAAGTTTGTCCTGGCTGTGAATGTGTTTGACCACCTACTAAGCTCGTACACATTGGTGACGTTTGTTTTGGTGGCGGATGCGTTTGCCCACCTACTGAGCCCCGACACATGAGTGAGGTTTGTCTCGGTGGTGGATGCGTTTGCCCACCTACTGAGCCCGGAAATACGCCTGAAATTTGTCTTGGTGGTGGATGCGATTGCCCACCTAGTGAAACCGGACACACGCCTGAGGTTTTTCTTGGTGGCGGATGCGTTTGTCCAACTACTAAGCCTGAACACATGGCTGAGATTCGTCTTGGTGGCGGATGCGTTTGCCCACCTACTGAGCCAGGACACCTGGCTGAGGTTTGTCTTGGTGGCGGATGTGTTTGCCCACCTAGTGAACTCAGACACAAGCCTGAAGTTTGTCCTGGCTGTGAATGTGTTTGACCACCTACTAAGCTCGTACACATTGGTGACGTTTGTTTTGGTGGCGGATGCTTTTGCCCACTTACTGATCCCGGACACATGAGTGAGGTTTGTCTTGGTGGCGGATGCGTTTGCCCACCTACTGAGCCCTTACCCATGCTGAAGTTTGTCTTGATGCCGGATGAGTTTGCCCACCTACTGAGCCCGGACACCTGGCTGAGGTTTGTCTTGGTGGCGGATGCGTTTGCCCACCTAGTGAACCCAGACACAAGCCTGAAGTTTGTCCTGGCTGTGGATGTGTTTGACCACCTACTAAGCTCGTACACATTTGTGACGTTTGTTTTGGTGGCGGATGCGTTTGCCCACCTACTGAGCCCGGAAACACGCCTGAGGTTTTTCTTGGTGGCGGATGCCATTGTCCAACTAATAAGCCTGAACACATGCTTGTTTGCCCACCTTCTGAGTCCCGTCACCTACTGAGCCCGGACATCTGGCTGAAGTTTGTCTTGGTGGCGGATGCGTTTGTCCAACTACTAAGCCTGAACACATGGCTGAGATTCGTCTTGGTGGCGGATGCGTTTGCCCACCTACTGAGCCAGGACACCTGGCTGAGGTTTGTCTTGGTGGCGGATGTGTTTGCCCACCTAGTGAACTCAGACACAAGCCTGAAGTTTGTCCTGGCTGTGGATGTGTTTGACCACCTACTAAGCTCGTACACATTGGTGACGTTTGTTTTGGTGGCGGATGCTTTTGCCCACTTACTGATCCCGGACACATGAGTGAGGTTTGTCTTGGTGGCGGATGCGTTTGCCCACCTACTGAGCCCTTACCCATGCTGAAGTTTGTCTTGATGCCGGATGCGTTTGCCCACCTACTGAGCCCGGACACCTGGCTGAGGTTTGTCTTGGTGGCGGATGCGTTTGCCCACCTAGTGAACCCAGACACAAGCCTGAAGTTTGTCCTGGCTGTGGATGTGTTTGACCACCTACTAAGCTCGTACACATTTGTGACGTTTGTTTTGGTGGCGGATGCGTTTGCCCACCTACTGAGCCCGGAAACACGCCTGAGGTTTTTCTTGGTGGCGGATGCCATTGTCCAACTAATAAGCCTGAACACATGCTTGTTTGCCCACCTTCTGAGTCCCGTCACCTACTGAGCCCGGACACCTGGCTGAAGTTTGTCTTGGTGGCGGATGCGTTTGTCCACCTGATGAACCCAGACACAAGCCTGAAGTTGGTCCTGGCTAAGTCCTGGCTGACCACCTACTAAGCTCGAAACACTGGTGAGGTTTGTTTCGGTGTCGGATGCGTTTGCCCACCTACTGAGCCCGGACACATGAGTGAGATTTTTCTCGGTGGTGGATGCGTTTGCCCACCTACTGAGCCCGGACACATAGATGAGGTTTTTCTTGGTTGCGGATGCGTTTGCCCACCTACTGAACCCTGACACATGGCTGAAGTTTGTCTTGGTGGCGGATGCGTTTGCCCACTAGTGAACCCGGACACCTGGCTGAGGTTTGTCTTGGTGGCGGATGCGTCTGCCCACCTAATGAGCCCGGAAACATGGCTGAAGTTTGTCTTGGTGGAGAATGCGTTTGCCCACCTAGTGAACCCAGACACAAGCCTGAGGTTTGTCCTGGCTGTGGATGTGTTTGACCACCTACTAAGCTCGTACAAATTGGTGACGTTTGTTTTGGTGGCGGATGCGTTTGCCCATCTACTGAGCCCGGACACATGGTTGAGGTTTGTCTTAGTAGCAGATGCGTTTGCCCACATACTGAGCATGGAAATATGGCTGAAATTTGTCTTAGTGGCGGATGCGTTTGCCCACCTAGTGTACCCAGACACAAGCCTGAGGTTTGTCCTGGCTACGGATGTGTTTCACCACCTACTAAGCTCGTACACACTGGTGAGGTTTGTTTTGGTTGCGGATGCGTTTGCCCACCTAATAAGCCCGGACACATGAGTGAGGTTTGTCTCGGTGGCGGATGCGTTTGCCCACCTACTGAGCCCGGACACATAGCTGAGCTTTTTCTTGGTTGCGAATGCGTTTGCCCACCTACTGAGCCCTGACACATGGCTGAAGTTTGTTTTGGTGGCGGATACGTTTGCCCACATTTTTTCGTGAATATTAACCCCACAGGCTCTGAAAAAAATATATTTTTTTCAATTGGGATGCCCTTTGGAGTGTTTTTTTTTAAGGAAAGGAAGGAGATGAAGTTGCGGGAAGATTAAAGTTATGAGGTTTGGGTAGGAATCTAGCGATCAGTCCAGGAGTTACGGATATAAGAATGTATCACTCCCACTGCGGTGCGAGGCGATGAGTCAAGAGTCCAGTTGAAGAGGTCAAAGGGTCTCCCCAAGCCAGCCTCTCCCGATTATGTGGTTAGTTGTTTAACTGGAATATTCTCATCTCCGCCAATCGGTGTTTCTGGATTAAATATTATAACACAAAGAGAAAAACAAACAGGAATTGCGTTCCAGTAACAAGTCAAAATAAGCATACAAAATATATAAATATATAATAAATACCGGAAAAAATCTGGCTCTCAATCAAAGAAACTAATCAATTTTTTTAAGATCATCCGAATGTTTGATGTAGTGTATTTGCCACCTTTATCACCTTCATTTTCCCTAATTATTATTTTGCAGTCTTTGTACCAGATACATTTGAAGTCCATTTCTTTTGCCTTTGTTTTCGACCTCCACAGAAGATCTTTGAAATAGGTGTTACCGGTCCTATTTTATATTAATGCCATCCAGAACTTTGCAGATTTTCTGCGCGCCAATACTCGGTCCTCGAGTAATGTTCGGGATGGGCAGAGCATGAAACTGTCACCAAGGCATGGGCACACAAAGGATTACAGGTTCTACTAATTGTAGTGAAATGAAAGATGATAGTTTTGTTTTTGCACATTATAAATCATGGAGAATATATTTAAGTTAACATGTTACATATAATGAGTCGGCACTTACCCCCAGGGATCAAAAATTGGTTTTTAATTCTATCTAAACTGACTAACCACTGAATAACGGGAAGTGAGCGGGGAGCTTCTATCCGGCCGGCGGTGGTCTGTCCCAGACGGATCCAGCTGGCACCATCAGGGCTTTGGTCCGAGAGTAACGTGTCCAGGAGACGGGTCCAGCGTCTCCGACAAGGTGACTGATAAGCGATTCTGGAGCGTAACGGGTCTAGCGTTTATGGAGCGGATCCATCAATTGAGGAGCTGATCGGCAGATTACTTGAGCGGGTGCCGTCCGGGCGTGTGATTTTATTATCCGTTTCTCGTTTAGAAAAATACGGCTTGTATAGCGCCACTTGAGGTAAATGCTTCAATTCGCGGAATCCGCGGAATACCGATTTGCGAGGGATCGCGTATATAATCTTCAGTAGAACATTTGTGATTTTCACGAGCATACACACGGTGAACCATTATACGGACGTTTATTTAAAAGAACCTGCACCGACTTGGTTTTTGTAAAAAAAACCGAATAACCCGCATCAGGAATACTGATGTACACGTATTTAATACGATCGCCCATCCAGGGTAAAAATGAATTATAATCTAAATGACTGTACGATCATTACACGGCCGCCCCGCTCGTGTAACAATTCCAGAGTACCAAAGAAAAGGAGACGGAAACAAACAATAGACTCCCCGGCGGTCTATGTGTTGCCAGACCGTGCTCTCTATAATTTTAATCGAAATTAATGCTAACAATGGTACTTGTTCTGAAGAGGTGTTTTAAATAATTACTTTTAAATAAGACTTAACACCGCTTCATAACATTACCCCCCGCGCCACACAAATGTTTGTCCCCAAACATTAATACAACCCTAAAAAAAACTACAACTGCAATAACTAAGCTTGAAAAGATCCTCTGGGTTTCTAAAAAAAAACAATCAACAATTATACATGAGCATCATAATTTGTAAGATAAGTAAGGAATAAGACAAAATCTACGATTTGGATAGCAAAACTTATGATGAATGGGTGTGCCGCAGCTCCAATCGCACCCATCGAGCGTGCAGCCGGATGGTTGAGCCTGCGATTCAGCCATTCTAGAACTTAAAGATAACTTAAGATTAATGTAACTTAATTACAAATTTTAGAAGATATTACGTGAACGGAGTCTGCAAGCACCCACAGTATCGGAATACCGGGTGATGATAAATTGACGATTGTCGAAGACTGCCGTTAGCGTTACATCTGTTACGGAAAATATTCTTTAACAAAATTGTAGGTAAACCTGTAGGTATATAAAAAAAATATTATTGTTCTTCTCAACACATCTAAACAACTTAAGCGTTAAAGCTTCACTGGCCCTTTAATAGGGCGATAAGCCACTCAGGCAACACTTTTTTTAGGGAGGTAAACCAACCCTCACTTTTCACTGAGTCTACTTCTCCGTTGGAGATAAAACACACTTCGAAGAAATTCTATCTACTCTACCTGACCTGGTTATTGGGTAAGTTTTTCGAAGAGAATTTATACAATAAGACAAAATAATCATCCTTGGAAAGCATTATTTCGTAATAGTAGAAAAACTTTTAACCTTTACACGCACGCAGGTGTGTAAGGTGGTTTAATCGAGTGGAACTGTCAACAACCAATCTTATAGATGTGGTGCAATTAGTAGTAGTATACATCCATTGTTGTAAATGGTGTCATTGGTCGAAGATTGTATACATCCATTGTTGTAAATGGTGCAATTGGTAGAAAATTGTATACATCCATTGTTGTAAATGGTGCAATTGGTAGAAAATTGTATACATCCATTGTTGTAAATGGTGCAATTGGTAGAAAATTGTATACATCCATTGTTGTAAATGGTGCAATTGGTAGGAAATTGTATTATTGTACTAATTTATAGATAAAACCTACTTTTACTTAATATAACTAAAGTTATAGAAGGAATTTACGGAAAAGACATATGCTGAACCAGCTCTTATAATTGTATCATTAATTACTATGAAATTATTAAACAAAATATCAAGAGTACTACCATAAGTATACCATTTCCAAACATGACAAGATAATTATAATAAAGTAAACAAAAATATATTTGGTAAAATTCAATTCTTAATAATAAAATTTTAAAAACTGCTTAGAAAACAAAGATGTACTGGACCGGTACATCTTCACTTTCTAAGTAACGGGCGAACGTATACAATATGCACATAAGTATATATTAAGAAACCTAGAATATACGGGGATAGTGGGAAAGTATCACCGTGCATTCCAAGATTTGGGCAGTTTATATATCCCATGCTACCTAACTTTCACTTGTTTAGTCAAAGCCATATTTCACGTCGTTTTTTTTTTTTTTTTTTATTTTATTTTTTTTTTTTTTAATTATTGTATTTTAATTATTTTTTTTTTAGTTATTATACTAACCATTTTACGAAATTTCTATATTTTCTAAAAGAAAATTAACTAGGACAGGACTAAGGACTGTCATAATGCTGGGTCGCTCCAACTCGGGTGATCAAGCCGCTTTGTGCTCCCGTGCATTGAAAAATATTTGAAATATTAATTAATTGAGAGTACTTGGTAGGGTGGCCAGACCTACCAAAGCACTATCAGAAACATATTAATCCGGTATATTTTCTGACTTGACGATGTCTTTCACGTGAAAGTTACCAGTTTCCTTACCTTTGAGGTCTGCTAATGTATAGATTAAGTCTGATTTTTTCTTCACGACTATATTTTGCACAAAGCGTGGAGCTAGTTTCTGTGCAAAGTAATTTAAAGCGTTTGATTGGACGAAATTTCTACGCCAAACCCTGTCTCCGACTTGAAAACTAACATGTTTTCTCCGCAGGTTATAATGGTTTGCTCCTTTTTGGTAAGCTTTTAGTAAAGCATCTGAGACTTGCTCATAAACTGATGACAGTTCTTCTAATTTTTGTGCGTAGGTTCTCTGACTAGTACAATTTTGTGAATTAGATTCCGTATCAGCTATAGGGTTACGATGCAAATCACCGTCTAATATTTGCTCCCGACCATGCATTAGAAAATAAGGTGTAAAACCCGTAGCGCAATTTACGGAATTGTTCATAGCTGATTGTATTTGTGGTAAAAATTTTGACCAATTACGGTGGTCTGATTCAACTAATATCGATAATGCGGTGCCCAAAGTTTGGTTATATCTCTCTACCACATTATTTTGAGGGGTATAATAAGAGTTATAAAACGGAGGTGGTATATTATAATTATTTAATAAGTCCTTAAATTCTTTGGATACAAACTGACGGCCGTTATCACAAACAATGGTGCGCGGTACGCCATGTACAAGAAAGATACTTTCTTCTAAACTCTTCACAATGCTTCGCGCGGTACCTTTGCGCAACGGGAACAGCCAGGTAAACTTTGAAAAAACATCGACACAGGATAAAATAACGGTAAAACCAGAGTAACTTCTCGGTAATGGACCTACCAAATCCAACGATAACATTTGCATTGGACGTGTAACTTTTTTTGGATGTGATGAAATACCGTTAGGTGAGGCCGTACTGATTTTGTGGGCCTTACAGACCGTACAGCGATTTACAAATTGTTTAATGTCTCTGTACATATTTGGCCAAAAATACCGTAATTGTGCTTTTTTATAAGTTTTAAAAACGCCGGGGTGACAAGATCGAATAGACTCGTGAACACTACTTAAAATGTCTAATCTTTTTTCTTGAGGAATTACTTTTTTCCACGCAGTGTCTTCACACAGTGCTAAACGAGTTTTCGTGTGACGAAATAGTTCGTTTTCCCGAATTTGGAAGTTCTGAAAACGTTGGGGAAATTCTTGACAACCCTTCCAAATATTTTGATACCACTCATCTTGAATATTTCCTGAATCTATAATGGAGATTTCGGCAAGATCCATTCGCGAAAGGACATCTGGGACTATGTGTTGAGTACCTTTACGATGGATTACATCAAACGAGAATTGGGATAGGCGTGAACTCCAACGCGCGAGACGACCGCTGGGGTTGGACAGAGAACCTAACCATTTTAGACTTGAGTGGTCGGTTACAACTGTAAAATGAGTTCCTTCAATGTATGGTCTAAAGTGTGTAACGGAGTCTAGTACGGCTAAAAGTTCACGCTCAGTTATTCCATAATTACGTTCGTGAACGTTTAAGCATCTCGAAAAATAAGCAATAGGGTGCTCCTGTCCATCTATAGTTTGAATTAATACCCCCCCAATGCCTACGGAGCTTGCGTCACAGTGTATAGCGAAGGGTTTCGAAAAATCTGGACAACTTAAGACTGGGGCAGAAGTAAGTGCTTGCTTTAGTGCAATAAATGCGGATTCAGCTTCCGGTGACCATTTAAAATTACTAATTCCCTTTTTTGAACCAGTAATACTTGTTAAAGGAGCTGCAATGCTTGAAAATCCCTTGATAAACCGTCTAAAGTAACCGCACAGGCCAATAAATGCCCGAATTTGTTTAGCATTTTTCGGTATAGGAAAATCTTTAATACTATCTATCTTACTTGGATCAGTGCGAAGTCCCTGGGAATCTACCATATAGCCCAAGTATTTAAGCTCGGCTTTACAAAATTCTGACTTTTTTAAGTTAATGGTGAGACCCGCGTCTCGTAGACGTTTGTACACCCGATTTAACAAGTTTAAATGTGATTTCAAGTCTTCCGATACTAATATAAGGTCATCTAAATAGCAAAAAACATTATCATCGAAATCAGGTCCAAACAATGCATCCGCTAGTCTTTGTAATTCGCTAGGAGCATTTTTCAAACCAAACGGCATGCGAGTGAACTCAAAGAGGCCCCGCCCAGGAACAACAAATGCTGTCTTTTCACATGATTTTTTGTCCAAGGCTATTTGCCAAAATGCCTTGGAGAGGTCAATCGAGGAAACATATCTGGCACCGCCCAGTTTATCTAGGATACGCGCAATATAGGGAAGAGGGTAACTATCACGTACCGTGACGTTATTAATTTTTCGAGAATCAAGGCAAAATCTAGCTGTTCCGTCTTTTTTTGTTACAATTATTACTGGACTGGACCATGGTGAACGAGAAGGTTGAATAACCCCTAATTTTAGCATTTCATCAACTTCTGTTTCTAATTGTTTCTGCCGTGCGGGTGAAAGAGGGTAATACCGCTGTTTGATGGGTGGTCCTGTTGTAATTATTTTGTGTTTAACTAAGTGTGTTAGACCTAACCCCTTTTTTTCAAAAGAAATTGACTCGAATTTTTTAACTATTTTAGAGAGTTCCCTGTTCTCTTCAATAGTTAGGGATGAGGCTGGCCGAATAGCCCGCAACCCACTAATATTTCCTTCCGAAACAGGAAGAGTAGCTTTCGAAAACAGTTCCGGTGCGATGTGGAACTCCTTCCAAAAGTTAACTCCTAGAATAATTGAAGGCGACAATGTCGGGATGACGTAGAAAAGAATTTCCTTTGTGGATGATTTATACGTGACCGGCAATGACATTGTCCCTAAGACTGGTTGGTTTGAACCGTCCGCTGTATAAACACTAAACTTAACTTTAACTAACTTAATACCTAATTCCTTAAAAATTTTATAACTATTGCCTCCTAGACATGACAATGAAGCGCCGCTGTCTAGCATTCCGCTGTAGAAATTATTTATAATATGTACATAAGTATAAGGACGGTTATCATTTTCAATAGCCATCTCCCGTGGCAGCGGGCCCACTGTTCCGGTTGATGGGGATGAAAGAAATTTATCAACTATTCGGAGCCAACTCTCCCACTCGCTTTTCCTCTGCGCCAAGGACGGCTTGTAGCAAGAGAGACTCCGACCTAGTTTTTTGACTTTTTATGAGCTTTGTCATTGATAGCTCCCACTTTAGGATTGTTAGACCTTGAATTTTTCTTCCTGCAATCTTCTATAACGTGTCCCGATAGTTTACAATATGAACAGAATGGTTTATTGTAAAACGTTCTAGAATTTTCGTG